>NW_006239198.1:19859-88726 GCF_000226075.1 Solanum tuberosum | reverse complement strand
TTGTATACTATAATATTATATAATTACTATCTAAATATAATTAAAAAAATATTTATAACATTTCAATTTAGAGTAGCTTTTTTTAATGGCATTATTGTAGTAACTCAATTTTATAGGGATATATTGATATTTCAACTTTCAACTTTTTTTGTTCCCACTTATAAAAATATATGATAATAAAATAATAATAATAATCTTGTTAACTTATATTACTAAAATCTAAACAAAATGAAGCTTAATTACTCCATTCTCATAATATTGTTTACGTGATTTTAATTTGAGGAATAGTCTTTAGTAGTAACAATTGAGTGTTGAAGGATAACATAAAGAAACAACCAAAATGTCCAAAGCAAAATTGTCATCATACAATTTGAATTATAACACTACGAAAAGCTACCATTAATATATAATACTTATGTTTAAGAAACTATTAGACTTAGTGTCGCATAAATGTAAATGCAACTCTCATTTTTATTTGAAAATTAAATTGTTAAATTTCATATTGTATAAATTGTAGAAAAATAAAACATGGAACAAAATGGGTGAAAATGAAAAATATGTGCATGTGTTCGCAACACTATGTTAGATAGACGACAAACTAACACAATCAAAATCTTTCATTCAAAGTAATAATCTTTTAGCAATTTTTATTTAAATTACTTGTATTTAAACAAAAGCATATTGCATAAACTATTCAAGTATTATCAAACTCATCATGTATTAATAGAAGTTTTGATAATTAAGTAACACTTAAAAGTATAATAACACAAAAACAAAGAATTTTTTTTTCATAACAATGCAAAATGATAGAGAATTACATAAAAATATGGGTTGCAAACCAAATTTATTTTGAACAAGCACTTAATTCCAAAATGGAAAAGAAAAACTCAAAATCATAAGCTAACATAAAAAAGATCTAAAGGAATATATAAGTCATATCTTATACTTCTAAGTTTAACGCTTGAACTATATTGTAAGAAAACTTCTCTATTTAATTTCAAATTGAAGCTATTTGTTCTTCTCCTTAGTTAGTTTTATGACGACATGTATCTATATCATTATCTAGGAAAAAGAAAAGAGAATAGTAGATGATAGAAAAGAAAAGAATATGATGTTCTAGGAAGTAATTTACTGATATTTACAGTGATTTTGATTGTCTTTTCACCTACCAAATTAATGGAGCACATTGAATCATGATACATAAATTTTATTTTGGTTTCAAAATTCAAGGAGTCACTGAATTGGAAGAGTCATTCATTATTGAAGTGTAGTTGTTGGACTTCATATTCCACCATTATGTAATTAAAATATTAATATTTAATAAATTAATTAATTTTATTTTGATTTAGTGGAGGGGCAAAATGGTAATCCAACTTTGAATGTTGGAACTTCCCACTTATAATAATATATGATTGTTGGTTTCCTAGTAACTTGATAGTGTAAAAAAAAGTTTACGTTTCCGATATAAAAATTAAAACATTCTTAAGATTGTGATTTTTTTTTCTTAAGTTTTTTTGTTGTAATTTGTGGTGCAGGCGGATGAGGTGATTGATAAAGTAATAAAGGAGGCAATAACCAAACCATGGTTACCACTTCCTTTGGGCCTAAAACCTCCTTCCACGGAGGGCGTTCTTGACGAACTTTCTAGACGAGGGATCTCAACCATCCCTTCACAAATCAACGGCTCCCGTTATCGAAGATGAGATGAAAAGTCAATCTATTTTTTTCTAGGTCCCACAGGTGGTGTATGTCAGAAAATAATAATCTCCAATTACTTGATGGACCCATGCACCATGACATAACCCGACCCGAGGGGGTTCTGATGTCTCAAGAATGAATAAATGATTGGCACAGAGTTAGCCACGTGTATGGCATTGACTCGAAGGTCAAAATCGGGTTGTTGTAAATAATGGATCCAAATATGGGTTTTCCCCTTTTTTTTCTAGCCCAAATTTGGATGTTTGGGCTGATGAGTGTGCTCCATTGATTTCTTTGGAAAATAATGAACAAACCATCCTTAGTTTATGGGTTATAAATCCAAATTCTTTTTGTTTATCGAGTTTTAAATAGATTATTTATATATATATAATAAAAAATTCAATGCAAATACAAGGTTTGAGTCTAAGTTATTGGACTTTGCCGAACTAATTACTGCAAGTTAAAACGTGATATTTGAAAGTTGAGGTGAACTTGAATTTCAAAATGATATTTGAAAAGGAATTTAGGCATCATTTGTTTGCATTTAATGAATGTCTGAATTTGAATGATTTATATATTAGGTCATTAAGCGCATTTATTTTCATTAATATTTAAGCACTTAATTGGTCTAAAAATGTCTTAATCATTAAGATCTATTGATCTAGAACAGAGTCTTAGTAATATTAAGAGGTGTTCTTATGGGGATAACATTCATCATCACTCTACTGTTACCGCCATTATTACTGTCATCTACCATCAACCACATTTGTCATCACAACCACCACCAGAGTTACTAACTACTACTGTCAGTTGTTACCACACTTGCCTTCCTCATTATTATAATTAAATTCATTGGCACCACCACCCTGTCTCTATAGTTATCGCACCTCCACCACCACTATTGTCAACTCCTATTACCAACAAACTCTGCCATCACAACTAGCATCACCATCAACTATTATTATACATTCTTCGATCATCACCATCCCCTCCACCTCTATCCTCACTATCAGTCATTACCTCCACTGTGACTAATTTCTACTACCAACTACATCTATTATACCTTTAATTGATAAGCTAACAAGATTAATTTATTCAATTTTTAAATATCGTATCGAATCAAAATGTGACAAATAAATTAAAACAGAGTAACAAAACTCTTCATGAAATGACATTTTTTTTAGTGGATATGGTTTCTTGAAATTGGTGGAATATGCCAAGTGATGAGAGCCAAACACTAGTTAAGAAAAAAAAGGGAATTACTAGGTCCACTATAAAGCAGATATATTAATTGATTATATATTTTGTAAGAAACATATACTAATGGCCTAGATTGATAAAATTGTCATAACAGGTCGGAATTATTCAATGATTGAGAATGTTTTTTTTAAAAAAAAATTAAAATTAAAATTAAAAAAATTCAATCTTTTTATTGACTTTAATTTCAAAATTATCACCCCGCCAATAACATTATATAATCTTGACCTACCAATGGGGTCCTTTAGCTTGATCTTAGTAGTAATTAATTACTCTCTACGATTCATATTATATGATGTTTTTAGTTTCCACACATTCGATTTTTAAGAAGTTACTCATTCTTAGAAAGCTAAGAAGTGTTTTCATTAAATTATTCTTAATTAAATAACATTTATTTCATATAATTGATCGAGGGTCTTTCGAAAACAACTTTTTTATTTCTATGAAGTAGTTTTAAGGTCTGCGTGTATTCTACCCTCCCTAGACCTCATATATTGTTATTTCGTATGATTCCTTTTTGAAACTGCTTTAAATTATTTTATTTGAATCGAAAATCTTTTAGAAATAGCCGCTCTGATAAAATTTAAGTACACAACCATCTTTTTAGTGAACCAATTTACATTCAATATGTTGTTTGTTGCCCATTAAATTAGGGTCATAAATTAAGGAGGGCGGTGGGTGTCGTACCCCACTTCTTTTGTAGTGTACAGCTTGTCACTCTTTGCTTTACAAACGGTTGATAATTTTTTCTCCAGCCCAAATAAATTTGAATTCGGATTGAAAAGTCTTATATTAAGGAGTAAAATGTTCTTTAACAAAGGAGATTTCGCACCTACGAGAACTCAAATTCGAGACATTTAATTGAGGATGACAGAGTATTTATCACTCCACCACAACCCTTTTTGGTGATAGCTTATCTTTTTTTTTTTAGCTTTATCACTTTTCACATTGTATTACTATTATTATTACTCTCAAAATTATGAATCGGTCTGATAGGATTTATAAAAATATTATTACTAAAAAGAAAGATATATTACTAATGTTGAAATTCATTATATTGATATTATTTTATATCGTTTGATTTCTTATATTAAAATATGAATAATATTGAATAAAATATATAACTAAGGAGTCATTTGATACCAGATATTAGGAAAAATAATACGTGTATTAGGCGATATTATTTTCTCTTTAATTTGATAGTATTTTCAACCATATATCATGATAAACTATGACATTTATAATACGGGATACAATTTCTATTCTAATACATATATCATTTTCATTATTTTATTTATTAGTGTAATAAAAATAAAATTAGGATTAAGTGGGCGGTGTTTATTTAAAAAAAAGGTTCTAGTGAATGCTTAAAGTCAATGCACTTTTATTTGCTAGGACTAGGACTTGAGTACTATTAATAATAGAGTCATGTTCAGTGGTGCTTAAAGTTTCCATTGGGGCATTCAAATAATAATGCCAACTCACAAAGACCTAATAAATAAAATAAATAAATAAAACTTTTGAATTTAAGAAATTTAAGAAAATAAATAAGATTTTTAAATTTGTGGTCTTAAATTAAAGATATGTTAAGTGTTGCAAAATTCATTTTCTTGTCATGTTATTTACATAACAAATTCATAATCTGAAAAAAAAAATCAAAAAAAGAATAAAGATAATTAGATGTCTATAAACTTACACCTTGTTCGGATGGTTTATTGTAACTTGTAAGTTGTAAACCATTGTATTGGATTATATTATTAGTTTAAATATCATGTTTGTTTTGATTGTTACTTAAATATAATTGTATCGTATCATTTAAATTCATTGTTAGGTAACAAGGAAAAGTTTTATTTTATGTAACGGTCGATTTGGTGTGATCGGTTATCTTAAAAAAAAATTCATTGTGTTCTTTACTTATTATTTCATAAAATAATTCTATTTTATTCTTTACTCTCCTTTTTTTTTGGGTGATTTATCATTCAAATTGTGGTTGTCAAATTATGTAACAACGCAAAATGATACAATCTCTCCAAACATTGTATTCGTTAAAATAAAAATAAGAGAAAATTATGCGGATAAGAAAACATATACAAGTTAATTAGCTAACATAACTATAGTTTGAATTAATTACGGCTTGCAACTTAATTTTAGTTGTAATTACGTCGCTTATACATACATATATATGAGATATACAAATACAATTAGCCTCTCTCGCTTGCTTCTCTCCACTCTTTACCCTCTCTCGCTCGCCTTTCTCCTCCCTCTCCCAATCTCGCTCACCAAATATACAAATACATATGTATACCAATTACACATATACAATTATCTAACAAATATACATATATATTTCGCCTCTCTCCACTCTCTCTCGCCTCTCTCCTCCCTCTCCCAATCTCGCTCGCCAGATATACAAATTCATATGTATACCAGTTACATATATATTATTATTTGGTAGATATACATATACAATTCAACAAATATATATATATATATATATATACAATTCGTCTCTCTCCACTCTCCATTACTCTCTGCCCTCTCTCGCTCAACTCTCTCCTCCCTCTCCCAATCTCGCTTGCATCTCTCCTTCCTCTAACATGTAGCTACAAATCGTAATTAGTAAATTATAACTATGAAACATAATTAAGTTATTTTTGAGTAACTATCACTACAATATTAATACAACATAATACAATACAATATATTATGAGACAATATCTAACAATCATCCAAATAAAAACTTGAGAATCGAGACCTCAACTTAATAAAGAAAAAAAAAGAATACTTATCATTTCATCACTGATCCGACTAAATTAAAAAGAAGAGGTGATATAGCAAAAATAGGAGTGCCCTAGCATAATCCATTTTAGCGAAAACAGAGGTACCAGACAAGCCAGCTAACCTTCTCGACCCTTTTTCCTTTTTCTCTTCTTCAAACCAAATATACCTCTCTTCTCATCTTCTTCGAACCTTCCACCATTTCCGATCTCAAATCTCCTGCTAATTCTGCCTTTCTTGTAAGTAATTTTTTGACCCATTATCCAATTTTTAATTAATTTTTTTTGGATAAGCTCAATTGATAATTCCATTTCTATCTTAAATGTTGATTATATTTCAAGATTCTGGCTTCAATAGTTTCAGTTTCATGTTAATAATAACCCCTTTTAATTGTTTTCTCAGATCCATCCATAATCAGAATTTTCATATTTTCATGTTATTGATTATTTTTTTCTCAATTGAATGGATTATGCAAATATGGGGTTGTGTTTGTTTGTGTCTGTTTTGTGGTAAAGTTTGAGTCTTTTATGTGTTTTGGATAAACTGAAGTATTGATGAGTTGTTTTGTGTATGCTGGTATTTTAGGGAATTGGGAAATTTGATGATTTAGCTGAAATTGTTTTGAAGGAGCTGTTGTTGTAAAGGGTTTGCTGAAGGAACTGTAGAGGATGGCGTGCAAAGGGTTTTGGGAGTGCTTGTTGAAGCTCTTGAACTTTTTGTTGACCCTTGTTGGTTTGACAATGGTGGGGTATGGCATTTATCTATTTGTTGAGTACAAAAATCATTCACACTCTGGGGATGATTACCCAGTTGCACCACCTATGAGTGGTGACATGATAGAGTTTGGTCGTCCAATGCTGATGGCTGTATCGTTGGCTGGAAACATCTTTGATAAACTTCCAAAACCTTGGTATGAATACCCTTTTCACTTTAATAGTTATCTTATTTGATTGTTCGTGCGCTTCTGTTGAAGTTGTCTTTGAGATGATTGTGAAGTTGTATTGCTGACTGCATTTGCTCTTGTTTTTTTGGAGGAATGTCACGGTTAAAAAGGATAAAGGCAAAAAATTTAGAGACTTTAGAGGTTATTTGCTAACTGTATTTGCTAATTGGTATCTATTGTACTTCAACTTACACTAGATACTCGTGTTACTAATTTATTTTCCTTGTGGCCATGCCTGCACCATCCATCCATTTATCTTGCTTAGTGCTTCCATGGCCGAAATGAATAGTATGAGAGATAGTGGACCCCTTCCTTCAACTCTTTAGAGCCCGCAAAGAAACCAGTTGGAATCCTGTTTACCAATACTAAGTATTTCACCATTGATACACGAAACCCTTTCATTTCCTCTTTCTTTCTTCCAAACACATCTTGTATCATTGTAGTCCAAAAGTTTCAATTGACATGATTGTAATCATTTTTAATCGTAACTTGCACAAAATTCCTGCAGCTCCTTCCTTTCTTCTAGAGTCCAACACTTAATATGAAACAAGTGTTGTGTCCATAATTCACTTGCTTTCCACGAACATGTTCTTGGAGGTCACTATGTCATCCACTAAATTAAGAAGTATCTTCACAATAATCTAGTGTATGCTTCTCACTGGACTAATATGTTTGTAGTCCTTAGTACTTGCTGCACCATCCTTCTTGGTATGATTGCTATATGAAAGGAGGTGGTGGTCTCAAAGATTTCAGTCTCATGAAAAGCCTGAATTTTCTCTACAAGTTTGTTCAAACACTGTTGAAATAAGGGTAAAGTTAAGTTGTTAGGTCCTAGTGCTTTATCTCAGGTATAATTCTCAACTGCTTACTTCACTTCCTTTTTCGAGTTTTTTCTTTTCAACCATTCCTTCATCTTCTCTGCTGTTTTGCCAATTCTAACCTGCCCAGTCGAGGCCTCTACAACAGATAATTGCGTCTTTCACTCCCTTCCTTTCAATTGTAACTGGTTCACCCACTTTGTGTTTTTTCTACGAAGTTTCTCCCTTATTTCACTATAACCTGCAGTGGGAGAACTTGTATCGCAATCCCCTTCCTTCAACTACGTATACCCTAGATTTTTGTCTCTATCTAATTGCTTGCACTATATCCGTTAAAACTAACTCTCTTGATTTCCTGTTTCCTCATTTATAGCGATCATCTAGTTCCAACCCCCTTCCCTTCTTTCTATCCTCCAACTTGTTCATCAACTCCGACATCTCGTTACTTTAAAAAAAAAAACTGTCATCTCGACTTTTCTATCCTTCCAAATACTTCCTGATTCCATTGTCTAAGATCCCCCTTTCAAATTTCTTATTAGTTTCTTCACATGGTTGAACTACGGATTCCTGTGAATCTGGTTACGGCACCACCGTCTCACCCATTTGCCAAAATCTGTCTTTTTCAACCACATAGTCTAAAATCTGAAAGGTGCTTGTAGTCTTCTTAGTTTTGTTGTAGGAAAGGCAAATGATCTGATGCAAGTTTAGGCTGATGGTTTTGATTTATGCGCAATGTCATTTCTTCCTGTGGGATGGATGCTAAGAAGCTACTAGTCTAGTTTAGATCTTCACTTTGACTCCTTGATTTGGAGCACTTATCATCAGTCAACGGATAATCAATAAAAGCTCCGAGAACTATTACACTAGATAAAGAATCACATTCCATCTCTTTCCCTAGGGAACTAATTGAGTTAAAATCTCTGAATACCCAAAGTAGCCTTCAACCAGTTAAATACTGAGAGTTCACTTCATTATATTACGTCCTCTTTGATCCCTCACCCACTAGCCTCACTCCCTGCTGCTTCCGGGCTCACCATTTCCATCTTTCTTCATCCCATAGATATAATGATCCATGCTGCATTTTCCTTACCATTACAAGGGATTGGCTCGTATTTCTCCCATCTCTCTTTACATGCATTTCTAACCATTTTAGTCATGGTCCCAATCTAACCAAACCTTTCACAATCTCTTAATGCCGCTTGCCCTTTTTCTACTGTATACAAAGTGGAAATAGATTCCTCTGCTTCTGTGATTCTCATGTTCAAGTATTTAACATCATTAACATATGAAGTGGCAGTTTTGGGGTAGGGAATTTTTGTTTTTTATCTGCTGGAGAATTTAAAGTTCATTCTGTGGAAATGATCGAGACTCTTTCCCCCAATGAAGTAGCATGGCCCTCTATATTTAATGAGCAACTATAAAACTGAACTATGTTGAAGAAGTCGTATAATGAATTGTCAAAATTTAATTGTGAAAACGGATGTGAAACGATATTTAGTTATAATTTATTAATACTTCTATATTTTCTTGTTATGAGTATTTATTTAAAACAAGTCATGACCCTTTTGGGATTATTGATGGCCTAAATGTTTCTTTCATTTGGGAGGATGGATTGGTCAGTTGTGCTGCAATCCTTTTAAAATGATAGCCAATTCTTTCTGTTTTACTTTTCTCGCTGATAAGTTTGAGAAAACTTGCATTGGTTATTTTTTTTGAAGCAAGTATATGCCAAGGTTGAATTAGATGTTTCCTAGGTGTAGAGCTAAAGAAACATGGAAGTATAAATGAGGAAAATGAACTATATATGGTCCGCGCCTGTTTGTGTGAGTCCATTATTGAATTATAAACAGAGACAACAACTTTTTTGTCATAATATGTCTTAAGTTTTGAGTGGTCAGTGGGTGTGAATTCTCAGAACTTGACTACATGATTTGTAAAGATTATAGGATGACAAGACTTCTTTTTATTGCTTGGATAAAGTTTTTCTGGAAGGGATGACTCATATTTGGTGTTCTGCTGTCTTTCCATGTTTGAATTTCATGCTCTGATGTTCAGTTGGTCGGATTGGAATGAAGTATTGACCCATTTGTTATGTTGCAGGTTCATATATTTGTTTATTGGTATTGGAGCAGTTCTTGTAGTTGTATCTTGCTGTGGTTGCATTGGAGCGGCAACAAGGAACGGTTGCTGCCTGAGTTGTGTATCCTTATCATTTGTTCAGTCTTCATGATTAATTATATATGGGAAATTTTAAAAAATATACAGCCCACATAAAATATTATGCCATGTAGTCTGACATATAATATTATACAACATTATACCTGGGAGACTAGGAGAGCATTATACCTAATATATCAACCTTGTATAGAAGTGTACAATAGTGTATGAAAGGTGTTTATACACAAATATGGGCTAAACCAGGTAACAAGCTCAAAATATGGGCTACGTGACGTAAATATTTTCTCCTAGTAAATGTAGAATGTAATTTTCCCATTATATATTTGGGGAAAACCAAATATATTTTTGAAGAGATACTTCTTTCGCCAATATGTATAAGTGATAGACGTTATGGTGTTGGGGAACATATGATGTGGATCAATAGGAACATTTTCAGTCAGATTTGTGAAATCTTACCTGGATGAGTCTTGGACTATATTGGGATTAATCCAGACTCTGTCATGTCAGGGGGAGATGGATTGGATTACATTTCCTAATAATTGATTTTTCAGGTTCTCCTCCTGCCTTGTTGCACTACACTCTCCTGAACCCCTATTTCCAATAGGCGTTGTGGAATTCTAGAAGATCCAATTTACTAGAGTTTTCATCTGATTTCTCTTCTCAGTCTTCTATGAAGCATGTTTGGCACCTTAACTTGGAACAGTACTCCGTGTTGATTTTCTTGTTGATCTTGGTAGAGCTAGGTGCTGCTGGTTTTATATTCTTTGATAAAAGCTGGAAAGATGTAAGTGTTTTCTCACTCACGACTTCACTTTCAAACTTTACATTTGTTGTCAGAAAAGTGATGAAAGCCTTTGTCAGGAAATTCCAAGGGATAAAACGGGCAACTTTGAAACGATCTATGATTTTCTGGATGACCACTGGAAGATTATTAAGTGGGTTGCCCTTGGTGCTGTTATATTCGAGGTGAGCTTAAGAACGATATATATGGTTTTTTGTTCCCAAGAAGAAAAAAAAAAGAAGGGGGAGGGGGGGAAGAGAACTTTCTGGTGATCACACCTTGTTGGGTTATGGGTGAAAAACCGAAGTTCATGCAACAGGGCTTTCGGTGTTGTTTGCCCTCCTCACCATGTTCTTTCACCTTCAATTCTATTATGCTATCTGTCATGAATTCTGATTTCTTGCAAGCTATTGATCCTATTCAGAGGTCTATCTCCACAGTTCGAGTGGTTGTGAATATACTCTTGCATTATATATTCGCTAATTTTTCCTGCAAAATGTAGTAAATATAGTCTATTCATCCCTATTGGTTCAATATATGTCTCTGCTGTGGCCTTTTACTGTACCTTAGAGATGTTGGCATGGTCCTAGTGAAAGTCAGGGGTGACTGCTGGCTTGACCATATTCAGTATTATATTTGTGGATACAGCAGAGAACATGTGACCTGAATATTTTTTTTTGTCCTTCTGTTCCAGTATAACACCGAGTGTCAATCCCAACTAGTAGGGTTTAGCTATATGAGTCTCAATGATTTCTCTTAATCTTTTTATTTTTTATTTTTGTTTGAGCTGAAAATTGTGATTTAATCTTCTCTGAGTCTCACAGTTTCGGCCGTTTACATGAGTTGCAGGCTCTTATATTCTTATTGGCCCTCGTGGTAAGGGCAGCAAACAGACCAGCAGACTATGATAGTGATGATGAGTACATAGGTGGTCCCAGACAACAAATCCGACAGCCACTGATCAGCAATAGGCCACCAGCAAATCCTGCAACTGGTGTCCCTGTTACTGCTACTCTTGATAATCGTCCAAGTAGAAATGATGCATGGAGTACACGTATGAGGGAAAAGGTTTGCTCTCTGTTGATTGATTTTCTTGCATGTCGATGTGGATTATGATGTTTAACCTTCTCAGTTGACTGCTCATTACCAACTGCACTATCTTTTTCAGTTACTATGAACTCATCATGATGGTTTTTATAATCTGTGCCTATTTTGGTGTTCTATTTGTTTCGACCTTTTCATGGACTTCACAGAGATGCTTTTTTTATTATCTTAAGTTTTAATAAAAATATCCAATCACAGCAAGACCTTTTCTTTGCATCAGCCAGAACTTTTTTTGACCATCTTTCCTTGAGTTTTTAAAGAACTTCCGTGTCACAGCATACAGATTATTGTTTCGGTGGTTTGTGCCAGTAGATTGTTTTGGTTTTTATCTCGTCTATGTACTTGTAACTATTTAAGTGCACTTAAATATTTGTGAGTGGTGAAACTTCTTTCCCGTTTGATAGTACTGGCTATTTAAGTTTTTTTTTTCTGACTTGAATTCTTGAATGGCTGTAACCCAGTATGGACTCGACACATCAGAGTTTACTTACAACCCATCGGAGTCAAACAGATATCCGCCAACTGCCACACAGCCGCAAGAGGAAAGGAAGGGTTGTGCCATAATGTGATGATATGGTCTTGTGTAAATTTGGGAGGACTGATGATTGTGCTTGTCTGTGTAATTTAGTCTGGTGTGAAGTATTTGTGTCTTCTGTAAGCCTTTTCTCTTTGTGGAGTCTTATGTACAAAACACAGTTTCCGGGATCTTCACTTGTTGTTAATTGTTAACAGTACATTTTGTAGGATGGTTACTCTTCATGTCCATGCTTTGAAGACTTAAACCATGATTAGTGACAAGTGTGTGGAACCCTTGATAGAATCATGTAAAAGAAGATGAAAATGAATTTTTGAGGGAAGTAGTTGTCCTATATCTTGGATATTTTCATGTTCTTGTTTATGCCTAAAATAGCGTCATATTGATGAAATTGTGTTTTACTTTACATTTGAATTTTAGCCAAGATTCTTCTACTTGAGCCGAGCGTCTATTAGAAATAGACTCTCTACCTTGTAGGATGAAAGTCTTCGTATACACAACCCTCTCCATATCCCACTTGTGGGATTAGATTGTTCATGTTTTAGTTGGAACAATGTCTAAATTTGCTCCTTACTATTTTAAATAACTCAATTTTATTCTTTGCTTAATATTTGGTCCATACATATTCTTATTTTTAGCTTATTGTCTCATATTTGCCTTTGCCTTGGGCTTTGATATTAACTAAGTTCTAATGTATTAACATTGGTTTGTGGTGCATTGGTGGGAGCGTTTCACCATTAACCAGAGGTTTCGAATTTGAGCCCTTGATAAGGAAAACATCATGTTGGGAGCGCCACCCTCGAATGGATCCTGCAGTGTGTGATCTGGATTTAGTTCAAGCTCCGACACTGGGTGGAAACAAAAAAAAAGAAAAACTAAGTTCTAATGTGAAATGAGTGGATAAATATCCAAAAGTTTTATGACACAGTAAGGTTAATCAAAAAATCTAATACAACAATATAATACTCCATCGATCTAATATTAATTGTCACGTTTTTCTTTTGCAAGTTTCTTATGAAGCCATAAAAAAATATTTTTACTACTCTTATCTTTATTTCTCTCACCTTGTTTGAGAATAAGACTAAGTTAATTTCATTTCAAAACCATTTAAAATATTAAGGATATAATGGGATAAAAATAATTAATTTTATCTTGCTTTTGTAAAGTGACAATTATATTTAGTAACCTTAACAATTAATATGAGACAGATGGAATATTTAATCCGTCCTTGGAGGAGCTTTCTTTCAAATAGGTTTTATGACATGAATTCAATTTTAGGAGTGTTACTATTAAAATGTTAAATAATAATTAGAACTATTACTGTAATTGTTATATCATATTTTTTTTACAATTGCATGTCATTTTCACTTTTTTTTTTTTTAAATTGGTTTCTTCAACCAGCTCTTTTGTTAGCTTACCATAATCCATTTTAGGAGCTGGTAGGAGGGAAGTTAGTTATGTATATATAATTAATATAGTGTTTAGTTTGTAATTTAGAAATCTGCATAACTAATACATGTATAAGTTATAAAAGGATCGAAAAAGGGTAAAAAAATATCCCTGAACTATGCAAAATAGACCACTTATATCCTCAACTACATTTTGGGATCAAAAATACCCCCGCCGTTATCCCAAGAGACCACAAATACCCTTAAGATTTAACTACCCAAATTTTTAGTGACGTGGCAAGCCACATGGGACTAATCCCTCCACCGAAGTGTTGCCAACTTGGATTCACTACAAAAGAACCAAACCTTTAGCGGCGATAAAAGTCGCCACAAAATCCCAAAATATTGCCACTAAAGGTTATGACTGATTTTTAGTGGCGACTAAGGCTGCAACAATCATTCCCTAGTATATAATTAATTTCCGGTTGCAACCTAATTTTCTAAAATAAATAACATGCACTATCAATATTAAAAATATCCAATATTATTACGAAAATCATCAAAATTACTTCTCGATTCAAATCTCCTACTACATAATGCATCATTGTACATTTTATGCATTTACATATGAAATAAAAATAAAACATATAGTGTCTTCGAACTCCTCCTTGATCAATATCATTTGTGATTTTTTTAAAAATAATGAAGAAAAAAACAAAAAATTAGAATTTAATGTTAAAAATTAGTTAAAACCTTTAGTGACGATATTCTGGGATTTTGTGGCGACTTGTGTCGCCGCTAAAGGCCTAGTTCTTTTATAGTGAATCCTAGTTGGCAACGCTTAGGTGGAGGGATTAGTCCCACTTGGCTTGCCACGTCACTAAAAATTTGGGGTGTCAACTCTTGAGGGTATTTGTGGTCTCTTAGGATAACGGCGGGGGCATTTTTGATCCCAAAATGTAACAAAGGGTATAAGTGGTCTATTTCGCATAGTTCAGGGACACTTTTAACCATTTTCCGTAAAAAGATATATATACTATTTTTTATAGTTGCATAAAATAATAAATAAATATTTCCATAACTATTTTCTGTATTACAAATATCCGCATAATTATAACAAATTGCCAAATGAGTAATTTACAAAGTGAAATAAATGAGTTTACATCTTTAAGATATGTAAAATAATCTCTTTTGTGCATAATCTTATTTAATGTGTATATATTAAAATTAGGAAAAATCAATATTGAGAAAATAATTTGGTATGTATATTAAAAAAGAATATATGCAAAAAAGAGTTGATATTACATACCAATTTTATGCACAATCTTTTTAATAAATACATTAGTAAATAATTGGTCAATTAATATTTAGCTTGCCTTAATTATCAAAATCAAGTACTCTTTTGGTAAATTAATCATTAGTTTGAGTTAGTAATTATCAAAATTAACTACATTTATAATTTGGCAAATTTTAATCATTACTTACCAAAATGAAGAACTTTTCTAAGGCTATATATTTGAGAGAAATTCATAAGTATTTTTCACTACCTTTAAACTTTTAAGCATTAAATCATATATATATATATATATATATATATATATTCTTCAATGGCCTCTACAAAATTCTCCCTTCAATCAGTTTTGCTACTTTGCTTGATTTTGTTCTCCCTTTTGGCTCTTCATCAATGTATGTTCATATTAAATTATTTTTATATTATATTATCAGATAAAATTCTATGTATTCTTATATCTTCATTTTACGAAATGCAGGTGATGAAGATACGAGCGTTAAACCAAAAATTAAAGTTAGTACCTGCCTCCAAATTCCTGATGCAGGAGGACAATATTGTTGTGTAATAGTTCGACCTCGACAATGCTATCCTTTTCTTTTTGAATGTGAGGAACAATGTCCTCATTAAGCCAAATTTTTGAAGAATAATAATGTTAATTAATTCCAAAAAATATATTATGATTTATTTTAATTTGTACTCATGAGTTTGAGTTTTATATTGGCTATTTAAGTTGATGTATGAGTACAATAAAAAGCTGTAATTTTTATTTTATTTTATAAAATTTAATTACAGTTATTACTATTTTAAATTTTGTTTATCTAGATCATATTAATTTATCGTACTTTTTCCGTCTATTTGAAATTGAAAATTTAGATATTATTTAAAATTGAAAATTTAATTGATAACCCAATATGATTATATCAAAATTACTATTTTATTCTTTATTATATAACAACGTCTTTAACATTTTACCAATTTTATCTGCTACTTTTGGCCGTAAGCAATACAAACTAGTCCCCCCTCCCTCTCTCTCTATTGTGACACCTTCTCTCTTCTAGACACAAACTAGTATTACTTTCTCGCTTTTCAATTTTAGATTTGATTGTAACAATGACATACAACAAATGTTGTTTCCTCAATTTATTGCACGAGTCTTTAGAAGAAATTCAAACAATTATATTCTTGTAGAAATTTATGTTGGACTTATATTCTTGCTTCCGTTTCTATTTTTATGAACATTGTGTATATATGATCATCATATGAGCATTTACTTATCGGTTAAATTGAAAATAGAACTGTTAAGAATAAAAAATCGATAAGAAATATTTTACTGATTTGATTATTGATTTAGCATGTTAACAAATAAAAAATATGAACCGCTGAACCGAACCGATCGACGTGCACCCTTATCTATAACGAATGATCTTGATTTTTTGTCCATGCTTAACAAATTTTGCATTTAAGCAGACGTTCTAATTTTTGCCATAAAACAGACGTTTAAGGGAGTGAACCTACACTATTAATAAGAAGTTCTGGTTTATAGACAATAATTAGAACTCTGATATGTTTCCACTTCCCTATCAAACATAAGTTCTAACTTTTTCCTATTAATTAAATTTCAATGTGAAATGGGCTAATTTCAACGTATTTAAAATTTTCATGAATTTTTTTCATGACTATTTTTTCTAACGACACGATAAAATTAATCAAAAAGATGTCTAACCTAACAAACTAAACATAAGTAAATTTGACATTCCCTATTTAATACTCCGGCCTCGATCTTATGTTAATTAATCATATTTCTTTTTTACAACTTTGTTAACAAATCATAGATAAAAAGTGTTTTTTTTTACTATTTTATCTTTATTTCTCTCATTTTGTTCGAGAATAAGACTAATTAGGACCCGTTTGGATTGACTTAAAAAAGTAGTTTTTAAGTAAAAAATAAAAAGTCAAACTGAAATGACTTTGTCAAAAAATAAAAAGTAGGGGAGACCTACTTTTGGTTTTTGACTTATTTTAAGTTTTTCTTGACCTTGCCAAACACTTCTCAACTTATTTTAAGTCATTTTTGACTTATTTTAAGTTATTTTTTATATTTGTCAAACACTTCAAGAAATCAAAACTGACTTAAAAGTAGGTTTGATCAACTTTTAAGTCAATCCAAACACCCTCTAAAACTAATTTTATTTAAAAAATACTTCATAGATAAAGTTGAATAAAATAATTAATTTTATCTTATTTTTGTAAAATGTCAAATATTCTTTAGTGACATTGACAATTAATATTGGACGGAAAGAGCATTTATCAATACTTGGAAGTTGGAGTTGGTGGAGCTTTCTTTCAAATATATGTTTTAAGACGCTGATTCAATTTTAGGAGTAATTAGAATTAATATTGTAATTGTTATTTCATATTTTTGACAAATTAAATAATCTTTTTCTCTTTAATAAAAATAGACTATTCATGTCCATGCACTATCCATTATAGTGATTCTTTGGTCCTACCGTTTTTTGTCTATCAATTTGTAAGGGTCGAGTTAGGTAAGTATTAAATTTTGTATAATTAATAATATCATATTTAATAGTTAATTAGGAAGTAAATTATTAATGTATAAAATTAGTATAATGTTTGGTTTATAATTTAGAAACTCGCATAATTAAACATATATAAGTTATTAGATGTATTATTTTATGTAGGATAGTAGGTGGAATAACTAAAACATGAATAACTGATACATACATAAAGTAATGCATAAATTCTTTCATAACTAATCCTTATATTATTAATATCTACACAACTCTAACCAATTGCATATATATATATATATATATATATATATATATATATATATATATATATATATATATATATATATATATATATATATATATATATATATATATATATATATATATATATATATATATATATATATATATATATATATATATATATATATATATATATATATATATATATATATATATATATATATATATATATATATATATATATATATATATATATATATATATATATATATATATATATATATATATATATATATATATATATATATATATATATATATATATATATATATATATATATATATATATATATATATATATATATATATATATATATATATATATATATATATATATATATATATATATATATATATATATATATATATATATATATATATATATATATATATATATATATATATATATATATATATATATATATATATATATATATATATATATATATATATATATATATATATATATATATATATATATATATATATATATATATATATATATATATATATATATATATATATATATATATATATATATATATATATATATATATATATATATATATATATATATATATATATATATATATATATATATATATATATATATATATATATATATATATATATATATATATATATATATATATATATATATATATATATATATATATATATATATATATATATATATATATATATATATATATATATATATATATATATATATATATATATATATATATATATATATATATATATATATATATATATATATATATATATATATATATATATATATATATATATATATATATATATATATATATATATATATATATATATATATATATATATATATATATATATATATATATATATATATATATTATCAGGTGCGAATGAGTTTATGGATATATATTTAATTTTCCCAGATTTTATAGGCATGAAATTAGGAAAAATCAATATTGAGAAAATAATTTGGTATGTCTATTAAAAAAGATTAATATGCAAAAAAGAGTTGATATTACATACCAAATTTTTTTATCAGTCTCAAAAAACATAATTGGTATGTAATATTAACTCTTTTTTGCATAATCTTTTTAATTTGGTAACTTAATTAATAGCTTGCCTTAATTATCAAAATCAAGTACTTTTATCACTTGGTAAATAATTAATCATTAGTTTGACTTAGTAATTATCAAAATCAACTACATTTATAATTTGGAAAATTTTAATCATTACTTGACAAAATCAAGAACTTTTTTAAGGCTATATATTTGAGAGAAATTCATAAGTATTTTTCACTATCTTTAAACTTTTGAGCAATATTAAATCATATATTTTTCAATGGCCTCCACAAAATTCTCCCATCGGTCAATTTTGCTACATTGCTTGATTTTGTTCTCCCTTTTGGCTCTTCATCAATGTATGTCCATATTAAATTATTTTTATATTATCAGTTTATAAACATAAAATTTTATGTATTCTTATATCTCCATTTTACAAAATGCAGGTGATGAAAGTACGAGTGTTAAACCAGAAATTAAATATGATCACTGCCTCCAAATTCCTGGTGCAGGAGGACAATATTGTTGTGTAATATCTCATGCTCAAGAATGCTATCCTACTCTTGATGAATGTGAGGCAAAATGTGAACGATGATAATTTTATAATGTTAATTAATTCGAAAAAGTATTACTATGATTTATTTCAATTAGTACTCATGAGTTTTGAGTTTCGTTTTGGCTATTTAAGTTGATGTATGAGTACAATAAAAAGCTGTAATTTTTTATTAATAAAAATCAATTACAGTTATTACTATTTTAATTTTTGCATATACAGAATTCTAGATCATATTTATCTTATTTCTTGTCCATTATCGAGGGATGTGATACAACGGATGAGGCTGCTCCTTTCTTAATAAGAAGTCTTGGGTTTGAGTCCTGGGTATGAAATAATCCTTGGTAGGGAGCGTTGCGATGCAAATCCAGAATAGTCAGACTTCAATGCGCGTACTAAACACTGGATGGAAAACAAAAACGAAATAAAATTTTGTTCCACTTGAAATTGAAAATTTATATAATATATATCTTAACGCAAAAAAAAAAAAAAACTTTTTACTTATATCTAAAAATAATTTAATCTATAAAAAATCAAAGAGTTCCTAACTTATTAATTGGGTAACACTTTTTGGTGAACATTTTTAATTTTTTTTTTTTCATCTTTTGAACCTATTGTTGTAGATCCAAAACAAAAATGGTCCCCTTCATAATTTCAATTAGTAATTGTGAATTTCATGTTGCTGATTAAATTGATGTATAAAAATAATAAAATTGTGATTTACATTTATACATTATTTTTCTCTCATTGTGAAAGTGACACTCTTTTTAAAATAAAATTGTTAAAAATGATATATTTTTATATTTAAGAAAAAATAATAATTTTAGACTTCAATTTTAGTCTTAATGATATAATTTTATAATCACATAAACATCATGACATATTACAATTAAAATTTTCATTTCTCAAAATTCGAACAGTGTTATATAAGAATTATAATATGAATTGAGACACATAAGCATCGTACATTTTTGGACCTTGTTTTATCATTTTATGTATATTAATCAAAAGGACGGATGTTGATGTATATATATGGTATATATATACAGTTCCAATATATGTCAATTTGTGAAATATTCGTGTAACTTAAGAATACCAATCGTTTTTCTTTTTGAATCGACGTGACATGTTACAATAACAACATATTCAGTGTAATCTCATAAAGTGGATTAATTTAGATAGCGTAAAGTATATACAAACTTTATCACTATTTTAGAGATAGAAAAACTATTTTCGATAGATCTTTAGGTCAAAACAGTATAAAGAAAGAAAGAAAGAACGGAAATGAAGAATTGACGTGACAGGTTACACGAAGAATATTACCATTACTATCAGTTTGACAAATGCTGGAGAATATAGACAGAAATCCAGCAACATTATTATTATCATATACTATAGTGGAACCTATTTTATTTTATTTTTTTTTGATAAATCGTCCAATGTGAGAAACAGCTATGTCACTCTTGTCATTTTGGTAGATATTCGAAATGGACAAAATGAGAGAAACAACGGGGAAAAAGGAAAATGAGACGTTTCATTCGAACGCGGAACACTGAGAGGCGGGTAGTTTATCGAAAGTGATGTTTCCTAAGTAATGGAAGTTTGCTAAACGTAGAGGAAAATATCTGTGAACATTCTATTATTAGGTTTTGATTATTATTTTTTGGTACTAATTTAGGGGATTTTTGTAACTCGTACGCAAAGTTTATTGGATTTGAACAAATTACTCGTATCTAGTAAGTGTCATCATGGTATTATAAGCATATTTTGATTGTGAGATTGACTAACTAAACAAAGACCAAATGGGGAATTACGCTCTGTTTAATTTTATTTGTCACTTTTTGTTTTCGAAAGTCAAATTTTATTAATATATAGATGTTGAATCCTCTTTAACTTTTTGGAGTGATAGTTGTGTGGCGTAAGGCATGAGGCAGATATAGAAATAAGGCTTGATGATAAAGATAAATATGTCATCCAAAAGAGAGGAAGCTAAGTTTGAAGTATTTTGAGTCTTTTATCCAAAAAATTAAAAAGATTGACGAGAATGTCACTCATCGCACTGATTTAAGGTGGATGAAATGGAAACTCACATATCGAGTGTTGGGTGATGAGAAAGTGCTACCAATAATTAAAGACAAGCTCTAGTGATAGTTGGACCAAATTTATATATATATATATATATATATATATATATATATATATATATATATATATATATATATATATATATATATATATATATATATATATATATATATATATATATATATATATATATATATATATATATATATATATATATATATATATATATATATATATATATATATATATATATATATATATATATATATATATATATATATATATATATATATATATATATATATATATATATATATATATATATATATATATATATATATATATATATATATATATATATATATATATATATATATATATATATATATATATATATATATATATATATATATATATATATATATATATATATATATATATATATATATATATATATATATATATATATATATATATATATATATATATATATATATATATATATATATATATATATATATATATATATATATATATATATATATATATATATATATATATATATATATATATATATATATATATATAGTATGAGACAGAGTGTTAGTCGGTCAAGAACTCTCGTCGTTCAGGAGTTGATATATAGTTGAAGAAATTAGGATATTGTGATGGATGTATGAACACATTAAAAAAAAATAGGATTAGAAATGAGAAAATCGGGGACAAGGTGTGAGTGCTTCGTTGGAGGACAAATGATGAAGGTAAAAGTCAGATGGTTTGGACATGTGAAGAGATAATCAGATGTTTCAGTGGGGAGGTGTGAGAGGTTGTGATCTATTGATAGTTTCAAAAGAGGTCAAGGCAAACCGAAGAAGTATTAGAGATAGGTAATTAAATAATATTGCGCAGTTTCAACTTATCAAGAACATGACAAATAGGAGCTGGTTGTGGTGGACAAAATTAGGTAATTATATGTTGGGAGTTTCATAAAACAATATCTTATGTACATATATAATTGTTAACTAGGATTGGTCCTAAAAGAAGATCTAGTAGTAGAAAAGTCGGTATGGGTATAATGTATAGACATATTTTCTACTTTTAACAATGTAACATATATATGGTTAATTAAATAATGAACCAAAATAAACAAATAAATTAAAGACCTATATCTAAAAGTGATATATAATATATTCACTTTGTTCCCTAGGAAGATTTGGGCAATAAAAATCAGAAAAATGTACAAACCAAATCCAAACTATATATTCCAATTTTAGTTACGATTAATAAAGTATGATAGATTTTTTATTTGTAAACATTTCATATAGTCATTTGCCTTGCCAAAAAGTAAACAGATGCATGAATGTGAAAAATAAAAATATTTAAATTAATAATTCCATGTACCTCCTAATTAATTAAAATATCATGCATGCACAGGAAATATAATTATGCAGAATATTGACAACGCCTTGCACTAATCATTAACAAAAACAAAGTACAATTAAAATTGTCAATGAAAATTTGAGAACTCCAAAAAAGAAAAACTCTTTTTCAAACTTGAAATAATGAGTCAACTTGATAAACCAGCACCTTTTTTAAAATTAATCTTCAAATTTAATTTTTTCTTTTTTTTTAACTTTCTAAAAAAAAAATCTAAGCATTGAGGTAATTCATCTGAACCCCCTCGACAATTTTTTTTTTTATATATTTACTTTTATCTCTCTTCGGGATTTTTTACCCATTTTGATTTCTTGATAACTTGAACTTACAACCTCAATAAGAGGGGCAGAGCTACATGAGTACTGAGGTTCTTCCGAATCCGACCACCTTCAGCAAGAAAATAATTTTAAAAAATAAAAAATAATATATATTTATATATATATATATATATATATATATATATTTGAATTCTCTCGACTTCTTCGTATGTTTACTTTTTTATATATTGAACTCCTTGATGAAAATTTTGGCTTCACTCTTTTTAGGACGGGAGATGAAGGGTGCTTAACATTTGAGCAATACCTCTCGTCTCTATATATAGTAGATGTTCAATCTCAGCTTCTTCAATTCTTCGTATTTTTACTTCTTCATACTTTGATCTCTTAATAAATATTTCGACTCCGCCACGTTACTAGCTATTTGAAATGTCTCGTATGTTAGTACCTTCTTTTTCCTTTTGGCCAACCCCTTTCCCCCTAAATATTTTGTCTAGAATACTGTGAAAATCTTTGTATCATTTTTTTTTAATTAATAAAGGCCACCTGTCACTTTAGTTGTTATTTCTTTACCTTGGTTAATTAATTATTACAAAACCAATGGATATTGATGAAAAGATCTTAATTAAAAATTTAATGTCTACTATTACGCGTAATTAGGTAATCGTTTAACATAATATCTTTTAGATTTGATGACATAAGGTTGTTGAAAATCGACCTCTAAATTGTATTAGAAGAGTTTTAGTTTCTAATTAAATTATTTAACTAGAATTAAAGAATGCTAATAATCACTTTAAGAACAACTAATTTAATGGATGAATCTTTTGTTATTTTAATCGCTCAGATGAAAAATAGTTATGACGTATAAGATGCTTGGTTTGACAAGTGTACCCCAAATCAATAGAAGGAAATGAAATTAATTAAATAAAACAAAAGAATTTAAACTTTGATAATGACAAAAAATAACAAGCAAAGTCAATTACGATTCTGAGAAATACCCAATTGAATGTATTAAATAAATAAAGTGGGGAAAAAGTTTTGAAAGGGTAGAGAAAAAAGAAAATTAACTTAAACATCAAGAAAAATAAAAAACAAAAAGATAAGAAAAATATCTTTTAGTTGTAAAGCTAATGAAAAAAATAAAAAATAAAAATAGGAGCAGGTGAAGAGAAATTGAATCCTATAATAATTAATTAGCATATTTGTTTACTCACGGTTAGGGTTGCGTATCGATCGGTTCGGTTTTGGAATTTATCAATTTCATTTATCGGTTATCGTTTTGTAATCATGCTAAATCGTTATGGAACCGTTAAGATATCGATTTATCGGTTAGTGATCGTTATCGGTTCGGTTATTGGGTTAACCGTTAACAGTTCACATAATTTTCATTGAGAATTACTAATGGACTAATCACTCATTAACAGTACACAATAGTCAATAGTCACCGATGAACTTTTCTAGTCCACTACTCACTCACTGTAATTAGAAGATAAAAACAAACACTTAAAGTAAGGGAACCAACCATTTGAACCTCAATTTAGACACTTAGAGAATAATATTCAATATAACTTGCCGGCGTGGGAGCAGTGACGGTGAATTAATGAGTGATGTCGCAACTTTGGAATATTATTATGAAATTTGAGTGTCAACTATAAAGTCACTGTAAAGAGTCTGAAGATTGAAGTATAAACCCTAAAGACTAAAAGTGCCTAAGGCCTTAAGTGATATAAATGTAATTTATTAAACTTCTTATCGGATTATCGGGGCACCCGACTAGAAATATGGCCAAACCGAGACCCGAACCGATAAGTCGATAAGAAATTTATAGTAAATCGAGACCCGAACCGATAAATCAAACCCAAAATCTCTGATTAAGATCAAACGTGAAAATTAAATAGTAACCTTATTGCTAAACATACTCTTATATTATTAACAGTTAATGGTAGGTGATAGAAACTACTTGTGATTGGGAGGCGCAGTAAGACGAAGTAGGCGAAAGAATTATTGTATTGTTAGACTATCAAAAATTGTGATATAGTGATCTGTATTCTTTCATCCTTGATCAAAATTTTAAATTCGAAGCTTGTGTATGAAGCCACGTCTTTGAGAACTGAGAACACTCCCAAATTAAAAGTTTTCAGCGTAAATTTGAATTAATCGAATTTCAAAGAGATTCAAGAGTCGGAAGAAAACCAATTATTATTATATATATATTATTTATTTATTAGAAGTGACAGGTATATATGTTTATTCGTCCAGACCATAATCCATTACAATTACATTGTTGTGATCAAATTGTCCTCATATACTATGCTTCCTCATGATTAATAGACACATGATTTCCATTTGAATTCCTTTTAGGAAATATTTATAGAGAAGCTCTTTTGAATAAGAAGTTTTATCACATATTTTCTTCCAATTGCTTATAGGTTGGGGTCGAATTTCCTTGGTCCAGAGTTGTCTTTGTTAGAGAATGTTTTATCTTCAATGTGAAAATTCTCAATGTGAGATTTTGGGTGTAGTCAGACTCCAATGTAGATATCGAACACAAAATGAAAATCCAAAAAAATAGTAGTATTTCTTAATAGTGACAGCTATATGTTAATCCACACTAACCACTATAATTATAATCATTATTAGGTCTTATAAGCCATGATGTTGAGATCAAATTGTCCACGTACTTCTCTCTTTTGTGACTAACACCTACATGCTTTCCATCATTTGAACACCTTTTTGGATATTTTTTTTCTTCTCTTTTGAAGAAGTTTGATGAGTAATAGTAGATTTTTAATACTCCCTTTGTTTCTTATTATATGATTCATATTGACTTGACATATCTCATAAATTTTTTTAATTAAAGGTGTATTTTACCAAATTATATTTTGGATTCTAAATTTGATTATTATTATTTTATATAGTTATTTAATAATAAAAATAGTACTGAGAAAAAAATAATATTTTTGATTTACTAAAATGGATAAGTAAAATAAAATACTCCCTCCATTTCACAAAGAATGACCTGGTTTGACTTGGCACAGAGTTTAAGTAAATAAAGAAGACTTTTGAATCTTGTGATCCTAAATTAAAGTTATGTCAAATGTACAAAATTGCCCTTAATCTTGTGGTCTTCAACATGCCACGTGGAAAGCAAAAAGTAAAATGTTACCAAAAAAGAAAAGAGGTCATTCTTTTTTAAACTGACTAAAAAGGAAAGGAGGTCATTCTTTGTGAAACGGAAGGAGTATTTATTTTTGATAATGAAACCAACGGGAGATTTGTAAAGGAATGAATCATTTGCTTATTCTTTTTTGTTCCCATGTTGTTTATAATTTTTGCTATTTGAGGAAGTTCCAATCCATCTTATCAATAGTACTATACTCCTCAATATCCTGCACAAATGACCAAATTAAATATATTTGTGTTTGGTAGGATGGAAAATATTTTCTATGATCTTTTTTATTATTAAAAAAAAAGTGAATTTTCATTTATTTTATGTAAATCGTTAAGTAAGAAATATTATCTTAAAATTATTTATATATAATTTAAATAAATATATGAGAAATGAGGGTAAGTGTATAAGAGTGTATGGGACGATGGGGATAGTGCTACGTGGGTAGGATGAAGATGATATATATTAAAGGACGAAATATAAATAATTAATAAAAAATATCATTTATATAACTTGTTTTTCTTATTTTGAGAAGTAATTTTTCTTATTTTTTAAGAACATTCTTTGTACAAAAAATAAATGCTCCCACACGCTTTTTTCCAACTTGTTTTTTGGAAAACTTTTAAGAAAAATAAAATAGAAACAAGCAAAAAGCTTGCAAACTTTTCTAGAAAAGTTTGTGGTCAAACTCCTCAAGAGGAGACTTTATTTAATAAGGTATCCTATGCCTAAACTAATAATTCCTACATTCATTTTTAGTTGTCTAATATTAATTTGATACGTTTTTAAAAAAATAAAAATATAATAATAATAATTGTATTATATCATCATTTCCTCATTTGAATATAATAAATTTAATAGTTTAAAAAATAATTAATTATATAATTAATAATAAAATTAAATTAAATTTATTTTTGATAATGAAACCAACGGGAGATTTGTAAAGGAATGAATCATTTGCTTATTCTTTTTTGTTCCCATGTTGTTTATAATTTTTGCTATTTGAGGAAGTTCCAATCCATCTTATCAATAGTACTATACTCCTCAATATCCTGCACAAATGACCAAATTAAATATATTTGTGTTTGGTAGGATGGAAAATATTTTCTATGATCTTTTTTATTATTAAAAAAAAAGTGAATTTTCATTTATTTTATGTAAATCGTTAAGTAAGAAATATTATCTTAAAATTATTTATATATAATTTAAATAAATATATGAGAAATGAGGGTAAGTGTATAAGAGTGTATGGGACGATGGGGATAGTGCTACGTGGGTAGGATGAAGATGATATATATTAAAGGACGAAATATAAATAATTAATAAAAAATATCATTTATATAACTTGTTTTTCTTATTTTGAGAAGTAATTTTTCTTATTTTTTAAGAACATTCTTTGTACAAAAAATAAATGCTCCCACACGCTTTTTTCCAACTTGTTTTTTGGAAAACTTTTAAGAAAAATAAAATAGAAACAAGCAAAAAGCTTGCAAACTTTTCTAGAAAAGTTTGTGGTCAAACTCCTCAAGAGGAGACTTTATTTAATAAGGTATCCTATGCCTAAACTAATAATTCCTACATTCATTTTTAGTTGTCTAATATTAATTTGATACGTTTTTAAAAAAATAAAAATATAATAATAATAATTGTATTATATCATCATTTCCTCATTTGAATATAATAAATTTAATAGTTTAAAAAATAATTAATTATATAATTAATAATAAAATTAAATTAAAAATTAAGTCATAAATTATAATATCTTGTTTCTCCGTGTTTTAAATTTATATTCTGGAATATAGATTGCAAATCCTTGCTTCAAGTTGCATATAAAAATGATTGGTTTCCCTTAAACAATGTGGACAATATTTGTTTTTTTTTTAGAAAACACAGAAAGTTTCTAATATTTTTTATTTTTATTTTGTTTATTCTTGGTCTAAAATAAATTTAAATGGAAGAAACGTGATTTAGAGGTAATTTCAAAATTTTAACATGATGAATTCAATCTTTATATTCTTAATTATCACTGAGTTGATTTTACTTTTAAAATTATAATATTTTTCAAAAATTTAAGATTCTTTAATAATTGAAGTATTAAGAAATTTATGAATTGTGGGTAGTAAAGGATTTACATTATAATTCTAATTTATTTACAGTCATGCTAACAAAATAAAACAAAAGAAAAAAAAAGACAGACCGACAACAAGAAAACATTAGTTTCTAAAATTTATATAAAAATAATAATAATACAATACACATGAGTTTCTGATTTCGGCGCCTATATTTTTTGTTTAATTAATAAACATCATATTAATCATTAAATAATTCTGATAAAATTCAGATTTCAGAGCAGAAGTTTTATGCAGAAAAATCTAAGGTAATAAATAAATAAATGGGGTTTAATATAAGGGGGTCAAATGATTGGATTAAAATAGACTGTGCTAATATATAAGCGCAGGAATAAGAAACAATCTTGTCTTTCTTTTTAATTGTTTTGATAAGGGGATGAAGAAAGTGAAAAAAACAGATTTGCATTTCTCATCAAACAAATACAGAAAATGAATTATATTGAAAACGCTTCTAACCCCGTTAAAAGTTACTTGGATTAAATTGATTGAGTTGGAATGGACTAATAATGAATTATAACTTAGTTCACCCAATTCTTAGGTATTAAGATTTTATTTTTTTGTTTATTTTTAAAAATGATTTCAGTACCTAATGATTTTTTTTTCTTATTATAACTATATATAAAACATATCAAATAAAAAAAAATACTTTGAAATCCCAACTACTGATCGAGAAAATAATAAAGTGGCACTAAACATAATTTTAGAAGGACCTTCCTAGAAAAGAAATGAGTCTAGTTTAAATGACGAGGAAATTAACTTTCAATTTAAAAATAGCAAGTCAGTGACTAAATCAAACTTAAATAAATTGAACGAATCAAATTTTCATGAACGAATTTTTGCTCCGCAATTCCTTCTAGCGTGTTCTTAAAAGGAAAGGTACTCCTTTCGTACACTTGCCTATTTGGTCCCATATTAAAAAATATCTACAACTATTACTATTATTACCTTTATAGCCACTTTTAATAGTTTTCCATGGCTTCAATCTAAAGTCACCTTCAAAGACAACTGTTATTTTTTATGATATTATTCAACATATATATTACCTCCACATTTAGTGCTCTTTACTTTGTCCCACTACCCATATCCTTCAACCCATTACATCATTTCTTCATTTGTTTCTTGTAATTAGTGCCTTCTATTTTGGTCCCACTCTATAACCTATTTTATACATTATGATGAGTTATGACTTGTGTTATATATCTTGCCATGTCTCAACTAAGTGTTATTCTAGATAGTTCTTATATTCTTATTCACCATATATATCAAGTAACTAAGAAATCGTTTTGATTGGTGAGATAACAAATTATTTGGTTATGTATGTGATAACATTCGTAATATCTATATTCAAGTGTGTTTCGGAAATATGATGAAAAATGTTCATCCAATATTCTTTTTTCACAGCATGTTGTAGTCTTGAGTGTCTTTTATTGGTCTTCTATTTTAACATGTTGAGTGAGAAATGTCTCTTCATTCATTTCAGTTTATTCATTGATCTAAAGACTTATCATGCATATTTGTTTTCTTATTGACTCTTGGGGTGGTGGTAATCTTGAATGAAGTCCATCTGAAGCTCACCTATATACCTTAGGATAAGCGATTATCGAAAGTTTGAAATTGTCTTCAATGAATAAAACTTCCTCATACGGTCACTAAAACAGGTTCCTTTAGACGATTTGGTTGTTAAAACTATAGAGAGCCGGAAATAAGTCAAGCATTGTTTTGTTTTTTTGGTTGTTAAAATTATATAGAACCAGAAATAAGTCAAACATTATTTTGTTTTTTTTTGCTAAAACGATAAATAAATTTGTTCACTTCATGATCACTAAACTTATACAATTTTGTTGATCTACAACTTAATTTAATGATTCATTTCTTGTTTATGGGTTGTGATTAGATAGTTATCATCCACCATATGCTAATCTTTTATCCATATTTATGTAACTTGTATATTGTATATGTTTATTTGTATTTCTATATATACCATCCATCCTATAACTTTACAACTGTTTAATTCAATGTGAACGCTAACTTTTTAAATTAGTAATGAAGCATTGACTATAATTTTGTTAATATTTTTTTAATCTAATTTTTTTTTTCATAAGAAGGTAACCACATATTTTTTTTGGTAGTGGGGTCTTTTGGAATCTTAATATTATGTGCAAGTCAGGCGGTGTCTTTTCTTTACAAGTTGCATTTTAATTCTTAATTACACGTTTTTAGGTTTTGTTCGTTATCACTCACATCTTCACTTAATCAAATTGACTTAAAAAGAATTGATTATTTAAAAAAATAAAAATATGTTGTGGTTAAGGTTACATTGGGGCAAAGTTATTGCAGAAACTAGAGTTGATGAATAATAATCAAGGATTGTGATGGAATGAATAAAAATTTCTCCAATTCAGTAGGTTGGTCGTTCTCTAGCTAATGACTAGCCTAGCTATGGAACTAGGTATACACCGGTACGTTGAGACTCTATTCTAAGAGTGTGATACCGTTTGGGCTTATAAATTTCGCTAATTAAGCTTTGCTTTCTTTTTTTCCTTTACTGATTAAATGGAAATAACCTTGACTAATGAGTCTACGAAGCTTTACTTTTCTTGTAGTCGGTCCTCCCTTATTGTTTTAAGGTCTCGATTTCGAGCCTAAAGTAAGAAAAAGAATCCCAACAAATCGAGTTTTTCCTTTAATAAATCTTATGCGATACGATATCGAATTAATCACAATCCCACAATATGGTACCAAAAAAGACACTTGCATTGTATGTATACATTTTGCTTTTCTTTTTTTCTTTTTTGCATGTTTTTTTAGTTAAAAAGCAATTTGTTCAGTTTCTTTTCTCTACCACTCTTTAGGAGTAGTGGTGGAGATACCTTATGCCAAAGTGTGTCAAATGACAGCCTAGTGAATATTTATTGGTCAAAAAATTATATAGTTTACTAAGGTTAAAATTTAACTTTGTGTATCATGTTTATTATAGGTTGACTTTCCTTATTTTTTTTAGGTGTGTATATTTTTTTTTATTTCGACACTTCAAAAAAATAAAATTAATTTCGCCATTGCCTAGGAGCTTTCATCCTTTTTATTTTTTTTGATGAATTAAATTCATAACCTTAGGATTGAATGTGGAGGATGCTTACTGCTATTTTGCCTTTTAAATTATTTCTAAAGACCTTGAAACTGGATGATCTTGAATTATTCATCCCACTTACTCTATGATCAAATCATCAATGTCAATAGTTCAAAGTATTGCCTATGGAGCAAAACTTATTAAACTTGACATTTAGTCGATGAGATAAACAGAGTCAAAATTCAAGACCACCTATTTTTAAAATTATTTTTTCGTATCAGATTGAACCGATTGGGAGAGAAAGAAGGGGTAGGCAGCCTAATTATCATTGGTTGATCAAGCTAACTTAGGCTCTAGGTGCCATGAGAAGCCAATACCTGTAGCTTGATCACTCAACAGTGAATTTTAATAAACCCTTAATTAAACAAAGTGATTAACTACCTTTTTTTATATATATAAAAAAAAAACTAGATCTTAATCCTTTTTAAATATTCCACATTAATATGGTCTGTATTGTTCTGGAATTTTTTAATTAATTTTTGTCTTGTAGTTACAACCATGCAATAAAGATTAAAGCAGCTGATTTGCATTTTGGAATATTTTATTAGCATAAAAATTTGTCCTAACTTTTGGTATCAATGGCTTATATGCATGATAAGAAGTTCATCCGAACCTCTTTCAACAGAAAATTATATTGTTTATACATAATTAAAATTAATTTTTTTATGTATATATAGTAGATGTTGACCCTCTTAGATTTTTATTTTTTTATATTTTAAACCCCTTAATAAAAATTCTGACTCCGTCTTCCTTTGAGGAGTGCAAGCATTAATTACTGAACTTTTAGTGCTTGAGATTTCTTGTAATTGATAATGACTTCATTGAATTTTTATACTTCTTTTAATTTGTGTCTAACAATAATATCAACCTTTTTTTTTCAATAAAATGACAAGTTTTAGGACCATTCAAGATTTTTTTAATTTTTTTTTTTTTTTTTGTTGATTTTTGATATACAAGTTGGAGGACAGCATATATCTGTTAAGTTTTTTTTTGGCCAATAGTTTTTCTGTCCTTTCCATTTGTTCTTACTTAGAATCTTCTTTGTATTAAAAATAAAAAAAGTCTGACCAAATTGACAACCTTTTTTCTATCCCCCTTATATACATAAATATATTACATATTAAACTCATACCAACACTTGAAACATTTACTCTCTTCTTTTCTGTTTCTGATTTGTTTTCTGTTTTCTGTTTTCTTGATTGTGTGTTATGCAAATGAAATCAAGAAGGGGACAGAGATCATCTCAGGTGTGTGTTTACATGTTCTTTTTTTATGTATATATATTGTATTCATATTAATAAGTTTTTTAAATGTTAAGCTGTTGTTTTGTTGTAGGCCTTTTGGCCATCCATTGTGATGAAGAAATGGCTGAATATTGCACCTAAGGTGTATGATTTTAGTGAAGATGAAGCTGATACCGAAACGGAGAGTGAAGATGATGGTATGTAAATTTTCATATATATATATATGAAAAAATTGATTCTTGATGTTTGTTATTGATTAGTTGTGAATTTCTAGCTTGCTCACTCAAAGATGAAAGGATGGTTGAAGATCATGGACATCGAAAACCGGGGAAGCTTAATGAATGCCAGACTCAAACTACAGGTACTAATGAAAATTCCAATGAAAACATAAACTCTTTTTCATATATTAAACTGAGACTCATCAGTTCGATCATTAAGTTTGAGTCCTGTTTATACTGATTGAGTACTCTTATTATGATGTTTGATTAGTTGAACTTTGAATTGATCAGGGAAGCCTTCGGTTGAGTATACACCGAGACACAGGAGAGGGAAGTCAGAAACTTTGAGAGCTCAGTATATTAACACGAAAGAAGTGAGGTTTGTTTTTGCAATCAGTTACATGGTGGTTTGGTTTGATTTTTTTCAGACTTGAAGGCCGGTTGGAAGATTTTTATAAGCCTTGATTTTCTGCAGAGTTACAGTTGGTACATGGAATGTGGCAGGAAGACTTCCAGATGAAGATCTAGATATTGATGAGTGGCTTTGTATGCAAGAACCAGCAGATATCTATATTCTTGGGTATGCATAAAATGCTTTTAGGCACTTTCCAATGAACTGTAGCAGATTTCCTGTTTGTTTTAGCTCGTGTATAATCCGTTGTGCAGTAAATCCATGTTGAAGAGTCCCATCTTTGAGCTAGCTTTTGGGGTTGAGTTAGCCCCGATGTTCATTTCTTTAACATGATATCAGAGCAGAATTCATCTTAACTCTTGTTACCTAATGTTAGGTCCTCCATATTAAAAAATTGTCCACGCTTCAGATGTCTAGTCTTGGGTGTGTGGGGTTGAAGAGTCCAACAACGGGCTCTTACGGGGTGGATGGTCTCTTTATATGTGACCTGGAAAATACTCACCTCTCGAGCTAGCTTTTCGGGTTGAGTTAGGCTGAAGATCCATTTATTGAATCTATCCAGTTTATATGTAGTTGTATATGACCTGCAACATGTTGTTTGTTGAAAATTAGAAGACACATAAATGAGTTCAACCTAAAAAGTTTGTATCTGCTGTTTACAGATTCCAAGAGGTGGTCCCTCTGAATGCTGGAAATGTACTGGGAGCAGAAAATAGAAGGCCAGTTCCGAAATGGGAGACGATCATCCGAAGAACATTAAACAGGACGGAGGAACCTGAAACTAAGCTCAAGAGTTATAGTGCTCCGCCTTCTCCAGTTTTAAGGACTTCTTCTGCTGATGACATAATTGCGGATGTGGTTGATGCTCCTGAACTGGATAGAATGGAAGATGAGGCATCACTCGATACAGCTTTGATTTTCGAGAACAATACTATCAACTTAGGAAAGAATCTCTATTTAAAGAGGATATATGGCATTGATTGTGACAGTAGATTGGATTGGCCTGAACGTCCACTGGATGCGACATCTCAAGTTCTTTCTTCTAATTTTAAGTTGAGGAGAGTCTTCAGTAGTACCGCGAGATTTGGTTTTGGTACCATAGACAATCTTCTTGCTTTTGACACTACAGGATTAGACGGTAGAGGGTTAAAAAGGGTGCACCAAAGCTCAGGAAACTTAGGATTGATGTCAATGGATCAAAAAGAAGAACCTGTAGTTCTTGATGCTCTTTCTGATGGCCCTGATCAATTTTTTGATGAGGAAAATGACATGTTTGATGAATTTCCAGAGGTCAAAGAAGAAAATTCACTTCTAGATCATACAGTGAAGTCTCGTCCAATGTATGTACGTATTGTCAGCAAGCAGATGGTTGGTATATATGTATCAGTTTGGGTACGTCGAAGATTGAGGAGGCATATAAACAACTTGCAAGTCTCTGCTGTTGGAATTGGACTTATGGGATACATGGGCAATAAGGTAATGCTTCTTCTTTCAGTTAAGACAATCAGGCTCGGCTCTTACTGCTTTCGATTCCCCCTATCTCTTTCTCCGACCCCTTATGTATCTGTCTACACTTGTAAATGATCCATAAGCCAATTATAGCACTAATAGCTGACTTAGAAGTGATGCCATGCCATTACAGGGATCTGTTTCTGTGAGCATGTCTCTTTATCAGTCGCGGCTATGCTTTGTTTGTTCTCATTTGTCATCCGGACAAAAGGAAGGGGCAGAGCAAAGACGTAACTCTGATGTCAATGAAATCATGAGACGTACTCATTTCTCGTCCATATTTGACACAGATACAGATGAACCACAAACAATTCCATCTCATGAGTAAGTATTTCTACAGTGAACTCAATAACCATTTCAGTTTTTCGCGTTAAGACATGTTAATTCAGCAACTACAAACAATATATATAACTTTACTTCAACATCTACAGTCAGATATTCTGGTTTGGAGACTTAAATTATCGAATCAGTATGGCGGATGCTGAGGTACGGAAGCTTGTTGCCAATAAGCAATGGGATGAACTACTCAACAGTGATCAAGTAAGTCAATACTAAACTTTGTCTCAAGTTTCCATTTTATGCATAAGTTCCTACGAAAACTAAACGAATTAGTGTTGCATCTCATGAGCAGTTACACAAAGAACTCCAAAATGGGCATGTCTTTGCTGGTTGGAAGGAAGGATTGGTTAACTTTGCACCAACTTACAAGTATGAATTCAACAGTGATAGATACAACGGAGAAATTATGAGAGAAGGGGAAAAGAAGAGATCACCAGCATGGTAAGCAACAAGTTTGATAGTCTAGAAGAATCGCGAGAAGCATGACATAAATTTTAACTGTATTTTCTTCCCCATGTTTATGCAGGTGTGATCGTATACTATGGTTAGGAAAAGGTATAAAACAGCTGTTTTACAAGCGCGCAGAGTTAAAACTATCAGATCATAGACCTGTAAGCTCAATGTTCTCAGTAGAAGTGGAAATATTTGACCACAGAAAACTACAGAGAGTTCTCAATGTTAAAAGTGCTGCAGTACATGTACATCCTGACATTCTGCTAGAGATTGGAGAGTACTAAATCATGAAACTTCTGCAGATAAAAACTAACATTAGGTGAGTTGCCAGAATACAACTCGCGATGAAAAAGAGCTACAAAGAACAGATCATATACTAGAGCTGGCTACAAGAAAAATGTGTCTAATGTTTTGTACAAAGTGAGTTTTCCTTTGTATTTGATTTTGATCTGGGACATCCTATAATGTATTTTTTCATAGGCTTGTATCCCTTAGTGTGAATTTAGTTCATACATTGATTTTCTTGATTTCTCTTTTTATAGTATATCTTTGTTTGTTTACATTACCCCATTAGAATAGAAGGGAACAACTGTATATTTTAGTCAAATTATGTCTAGGTAGAAATTTCCAAGTTTTTACATTTAGAGAAAGTGTTATGCTTGTAACTTGAGGTCAATTGAATAAAATTACTAATTGCATTCACTTCAATCTTCATCAACTCATGGAACATAATACATAAGAATACACTCAAACCTGGCCTCGTGTGGCAAGTGAGCACAACTCTTCCCATTTACGAACGTTCAGGGTACACATATAGACATTCAACTCGTCCCAACTATGTCCCATGGACACCCAATGTTGATGTGCCACATACACTGTAGAGATATCTAGATGATCATTTTGTACATTAGAGTGTTCAACTGACACAATGGTGACAAGTTGAAATGTAGATGTGCATATGCAAAATAAGAGTATTTACTTGCCAGTTGAGGCCAAGTTGAGTGTTTGTTTATGTATTATGCCAATCTCTAAAGTCCCTTTTATTGCACTAACAAATATATACGGTCAAACCTCTTTTAATAACAATATTGTTTGCCTAGATTTTTTATTTTATTTATTGTTATAGCAAAATGTTGCTATCGAGAACATATGATATAACATAACATGAAAAATTGATTCCAAAAAAACTTGGCCGTTATAGCAAAAATATTGTTATAGAGGACGGTTGTTATCTTGCTCGTCCATGCATTGGCCAAAATAACAAGAAGTTCTGAACAAATATTCAGGCACATGACATTACAACCAACTTGTCTGTCCTTCCAATAGTTCTCACTGGACCAGTTTCTACTAAAACAAATAAATGCCATAGTAAAACAAAGCTCCATAGGTGTGGCAAGAGTCAAAATTCAGGCAGGAACTGAAGCTTGGATAGGAGTTTCATATCGACCTGCCTGAGGCTCGGACAGGAGCTTCATATCGATCTTTGGCAAAGACGAGGGATAATGTCACAGCAGCATTTTCAGGATTCAGATTTCAGGGCATGAATCAATCCTAACTGAAAAAATAAGCACATGGCTTACCATCGTCCTATCCTTCCAACTATCTAACTTAAGAAGAACAAAAATGTAGGACTTAATGTAGACGAGCGAAAAAGAGAGAAGAATATGTTGACTCTGCATGTCAGTCACCTCTAAGGTAAAGGAAAGATGCATATGCCAATGGAGGCGTCAACTGATGGAAGAGCAAAATGAGGTAAGATGATTTAAGGAACAAAAAAAAACAGAAGCTAAACAAGTGCTCCAGTAACCTGTGGGGTTGCTAGTATCTCTCCTACCTACTGGAAAATGCTACTAACAGAACAATCATCATGCACTCGCCAAATTGTTTCACCGAGAAGATTTGCAACTGAAAGAACAGTCAGCTGTGGAAAACAGTTTTTTTCTATCGCAGGAATTGTGTTTGTGACGATGACCTCTTGAAAAAGGCCACTTGACAACCTCTCAATCGCAGGAGGGCTGTCAAAACAAGAATATCGAATAGTAAGTTAATATAAAGGCAATTTAAGCAACACGCATAATAGAAAAAATTTCACACAAGATAGATTGTGTTGAAGTGGATCCATTTTCTTAATGCAGCATACTGTGTCAAATAAATGAGAAATGTTACCTGAAAACAGCATGAGTACAACATGCATAAACTTCACGTGCGCCCTCCTGATGCAATAGCGCTGCACCTTTGGCAATAGTCCCTAAGACACATAAGCATAAAGTTAACACATAATTTCAAACCAGGCCTCATAACAAGAGAATAAGCCAAACAAAAACGAAAGGAACTCCACATTGCACATGTGATCCTAGTGGAAGTTCTAGTTGAGACAAAATTAATCTGAAGAAGATGCAGAAATGGAAAAAAGATGAACATAAAAACCAAAAATTTTCAGGCAAACAACTCGAGATAGAGGATAATCAACAGATCACCACAGTTTTTTTTTAGTTCACTGCTTCAGTTAGTGCTCATGCTAAAAAGAATGAAGACTAATAAACCATTTTTTTCCACGTTTTGGATTGACATTATTATTTGATTAATGCGTCCAACTAACCTGCGGTGTCAATCATGTCATCCACCATAACTGCAACTTTTCCTTTAACATCACCTATCAGGTTCATAACCTGAAACACAACAAAATAATGACTCGGGGAAAAAATAGGATGCATTGAAAGAAATGCTGCAAGAAGTAATGCTTTATGTAGTATAATAATAGCTAATAAGTAATAACATCGTTTCATTTGCATTCAAGCATATCAGGGGTCTTCCCCTCTGTTATTTGGGATGCTAAATCAAGAGATGTAAGCAACAAATTAAAGGGCAGCCGGGTGCACTAAGGCTCCCACTATGCACAGGGTCCGAGGAAGAGCTGGACTACAAAGGTCTATTGTACAGTCTTACCCTTAAAAGGAATAATTAAGATGATGATCCCTACATAGAGAAAATTATATCGAAAAGCACCAAAATCATGTTGAGGTAGACTAAAGAAGAAGTGCAGATAGATGCATGTCTCAACACAATCAGTGACCCATGAAAAATAATTATTTGATGTATTAGCCAATATTTAGCATCACATAAAGGAGTTAGGTCCATAGAATTCATACATTTACAGTATCTTCTCGGTACTTCGTTTATGAATTACATTTACTTGTACCAAAAAAAAAAGAGTTTGTAACAAGTTACTTGACTTGGGAGGAATGCTTATAAACTATGAGAATTGAACACAGAAATAGCGCCTACTTTATAGAAAAGAACTTCTTTAAACTGCTAGTCCGTTGCAAGCCATAATAAACAGTCCTGAACCTATACAGCACTTTCAGACAGGAGGATCTCAAAGGACCTTTTCACCTTCCACCATTCCCCTTAAAACATGGAAAGGTAAAAGAGAAGGTCAAATAAAGGAAGAGGGTGAGGTGGGGGTGAGTGGATGGGTGAGGGGGGGGGGGCGGGGGGGGGGGGGGGGGGGGGGGGGGGGGGGGGGGGGGGGGGGGGGGGGGGGGGGGGGGGGGGGGGGGGGGGGGGGGGGGGGGGGGGGGGGGGGGGGGGGGGGGGGGGGGGGGGGGGGGGGGGGGGGGGGGGGGGGGGGGGGGGGGGGGGGGGGGGGGGGGGGGGGGGGGGGGGGGGGGGGGGGGGGGGGGGGGGGGGGGGGGGGGGGGGGGGGGGGGGGGGGGGGTGAGTGGATGGGTGAGGTGGGGCTGAGTGGGTGGGGAATTGAAGCATAGGGTACACTCATTAAATAATGGTAAACAATTGTAAGGACAAATCATTGCTACAGTTTATAGAACTTTTAAGGAGAGCTTCACCTAATCTATTGCGAGACCAGAACTCAGACATTGTTTCCACGAGAAGAAAAGAAGAAGAAGAAAACGAAAATGCATATCAATGCAATAAACTGCAGTACCAAGGTTTAGCTTGTATCTACCTCAGCTACATTATGTCCGTGCCGCCTTTTGTCCACAATGGCTAAAGGTGCATCAGATAACTTTTTTGCGAAGGCACGTGCTCTAGCAACTCCGCCAACATCAGGAGAGACCACTACCAAATCATCAGACGAAATTTTCTTGCTAGCAAGGTAATCAAGGACAACAGGCTGTGCACACAAAGAATGGAGACTGCTTATTTGCCAAATCAAAATGGGCAATACTTGGGCATTTTCAACAGTACAGAAGAGATTACCTGACAGTACACATGGTCCACTGGAATGTCAAAGTAACCCATGGATTGCCCAGAGTGCAGATCACAAGCCAAAACACGATCCGCACCTGCTTCAGTTATAAGGTTCGCAACCAATTTGGCGCCAATGGATTCACGACCTTGCGTCTGTAAAAAGAAAATTTATAATTTTTAGAACGTAATAAAATGATGTAAAAAATTGTCTTCACATTTGTAAATCCTTATTGCCAACTGAAAAAATCCCAATGCGTATGAAAAGAAAGTAGTAAAAAAGGACACAAAGAGAGACTGCCCGACAAAATCGTTGCACTAATCAAGAGTAAAGAACACTAAGATATTAAACAACCAGAAGAGGAAGAAAGAAAATAGTGACAGTACTTCTACTCATAACTTCATAAGCGCAGAGAGAAATGTCAGGTTAGGCTCTACCCTCCTTTTGAAATCACTTTTTGAGTATTATCATACAGGTATACAGAGGTCAATGCCACACCCATTCCCACCTCAAAGTGGAGCAGAAACAAACAAAAGGAGGCAAAGAAACAAAAATTTGAATCTTGCAAGCATATAATTTGCAACGGAATCTAACTTGCCTTTCTATCAGCTCTGGCATATCCAAAGTATGGAATAACTGCAGTAATTGTCTTGGCAGAAGCCCTTCGGCATGCATCTATCATTACCAGAAGCTCCATAAGGTTTTCATTGGCCGGAGGACATGTGGATTGAACCAAGTAGACATCACAGCCTCGAACACTCTCTTGCAACTGAACATAAATCTCACCATCAGCAAAGCGCTTGATCTTGACCTTTCCCAGCTCAAAGCCCATGTACCAAGCAATTTCCTAAGTGACAAAAGATGTTGCATCAGTTGTATAGAGTGATGTAGCAGAAACTTAAAAGAAGTCAGATGGATTTCATGGCTAGAACTAACAATGATTCTTACATTTTGAAGATTGAGGAGAAAAGTAAATAATTACTAAAACAAAAATATGAAGAACTCTTGTAATGGAAATTTCAGATATATTTGTAATTGTGTCTCTTTCCTAATAAGAGAGAGAACAAAGAAATCTTCCATCTTTCTCTGTTCTTATGCTTCGTCAGGTATTCAACCAGTTAGATTCTAGAAAGTAAGACCAGAAACATACGAAAGAATATAAGTGTATCAAATTTTATACCCACTTCTTAAACAATATTTAAAAGGAAGAAATTCTGAATAATTGATGAGACTGAAAATTTAAAGTTTAAACATTCAGCCTGAAAGCGAACCATTCTCCATCCCAAGTTCCAAAACTATATCCTTGAGTAGGCTAGAATAGTCAAGAACAATGTACAAGTGGAGACAGTCCCCCAAGGACTTGTTTTCTTTTCCTGTTAGTAAGGCTGGTCCAATTTCAGTAATTAGTTGATAACAAATTTAAACCACTGAACTATTATTTTGAAATTGAGGAAGCACAAAACTGTGACATTCTGGAAGGGAATTTCAATATGTCATTGTTCACACTATGAAGTAAATAAGAAGCTCTTGATTGTCATTTAATCAATATGATGGGAAGATATACTAAACTGAATTTTGAAATCACGAAGCGTTGAATAAAACACAGGGTATACACGTAACTCCATTAGCAATCATCTGGTGTACCTGAGAAAGCGAAGGATTTGCAGTTCCAGTGAATATCTTCAGCCTATTATTGTTTCTACTAACTGAATTCTGCAGGCGACTTGCTTGCAAGAACTTTGGAAGTGTTCCATCATTGATAATTGGCACGCGAGGCTTCCCATTCACTGGTTCACTTATTTCACAATTCTGATACCCAAACAAATGATATAAGATACAGAAAAAATATTGTAGATGTAATATAATAAAAAAACAGGCACCATAAATTTTTCACCAACCAAAGTTGGAGCTTGAACAACTTCCAACTCATATCACTGAATTCAGAGAGGAAGAGCAAACTTAGGTTCCTTTTTCTTTTATCGAGTCAAACTAAATTTCCTAATTTGTTCTGAATTTGCAAATTTCATAAAATGAGTTAGTATTTCTAATCACTTTTATCTTATTCAAATTATCCTTCACTTAACAGTACAAGAATAACTATGACCCCTTAAGACAGATATCTGAGAGGGCGTTTGGGTTAACTTATATAAGCTGGTCAAACAAACTTATAAGCGCCTTTTTTTTTAAACTGCTAATGTTGTATTCCTCAGCATTAAGGATATGCAAGAGACCTTCAAAAGAGGAACAAAAGAAGAGAATAAGGAAGACTTATAGAGAGCCTAACAGATCTAATAGCTCTAATTCCTCTATATTTATTTCTTTACACCAAAAAAAGAAAGATACAATACAATTCCATTTAACTCTATGAATGGAATTGGACCTATCTTCAAAGCATCTGTTATTTCTCCTTTCCACACAGTCCACTAGATGCAATGTGGAATGATTTTCTACCATCTCTTCTGGCTCTATCTTCCACCTCTTCTAATCCAGCAATTCAATAAGCACCTTTTGACTAATCTATATGTTCAGGAAAAACCAAAAGTGCTTATAATCCAAAACAGTTATAAAGCCATACGATGTGCAGCCCAACTTATGTCTTTAGCTTATAAGCACTTCGGTTTGACAAGACTTACACAGTTTTATCCCTAATAACTTTTTAAATACCCAAAATACTCTTCCCAAAACAAATCCTAACTCCTTTGGCATTCCATTTCTACATTCATCTTTCTCCTTGTAAAGACACTCTTTTAATTTATATTATTTGTATATAGCTTTAAAAGCATTTGTCATTTTAACCATACACATCAATGGTTTATATATCACTTTCAACACTTTTAAGTTTTATCCAATCACATAACTGTTTATTTGTTAAATCAGCTTAAGCACTAAATATGTTTTTCAGCACTTAGATTCTTATGACTTGCTTTCAATAAAAGCTTCTACATAGAAAAGTAAAGAATAACATTTTAAAAGCAAAAACAAATAGTAAAGGCATCTTAACAAAAAACAAAGGTATAATAAGAACATGTGTTCAAGTGCTCAATAGTAACAAGCATAGTTTGAGCATCTAAATGAAATTTATTGGTTGTACATGTATTAAGTAAGCCTAAAACAAACAAATACCCATAAGCAGCATGGCATACACTTTTCAGTTTCAATTTTAAAAAAATACACACTTTTCAGCAACCAATATTGGACCTTTAACAAAGTTTCGACAGATAAAACTGAAACATGAAAGCATAGAAATGCTATGTAAATTCAATTCCATATGAACAATACACTGCAAAACCAATATAAATAATCAATTTTTCAGAAACCCTTTTCATCAAATAGGTAGCAGACATTGTTTTAAATTAAACAAAAAAAGAAATGAAACCCAAATCAATTCATGTAATAGGACTTACAGCAGAGCTCGAGTGTCTAAATGAAATTTATTGGTTATCCATGTATTAAGCCTAAAACAAACAAATGTCCATAAGCAGCATAGCATACACTTTTCAGCAACCAAAACTGAACCTTTAACCATATAACTGAAACCTAAAAGCATAGAAATGCTCTGTAAATTCAATTCCATTTGAGCAATATACTACACAATCAATATAAAGAATCAATTTCTCAGAGACCCTTTTCATCAAATAGGTCGGACGCATTGTTTTACATCCAAAAAAAAACCAAAAAAAAAAAATTAATTCATGTAAAAGGACTTACAACAGAGGTCCGAAGACGGGTTCGTTTGGGAACGAAGCTTTTATGAGTGAGAAAAGAGCGAGAAGAGGAAAATAGAGGAGTAGAATAAGAAGTTGAAGCTGAAGAAGGAGAAGGCAAAACCAAGGAAGAAGCCATTGAAGAGGGGATTTGGAAGGTTTTCACCTTTTTGTATGGCGCTGCTTTATTTTGTGTTTGGTTTTTTTTTTGGTTTTGTGTGTTCTCTTTTGGGATTTTGTTTATTAAGAAAAAAAAAATAGCAATTTCAATATGAGCTAGAAAATAGAAAAACATTTTTTGTATTTTTTTTTTGTTTTTTCCATTTTAGGAACTGTTATATCTTTTCTCTTCTTTTTTTTTTTTAAATTGTCACTCTTTTGTATTGATTTATTTGATGAGAGGAAGTTGCTCGAATGATAAATAATCTTACTTTTAATCGAGTCACCAAGAAAGCGAAAAGGTGGGAACTCTTAGGTAAGAGTTTAAGAAAATATTCAATTTAGTTAGTTTTTTGTTTAATCCATTTAAAAAAGAATATTTCTTTTTCATTTTACTAATTATTTTAATTTCAAATTTTCATCATAGCATATTTTAAATCACAAAATTAAAAGACATTTTGATATAGTTTAAGTATCTTTTATATAAGAGCACAAGATTTAAAAGTTTTTATTTACTTTCTTAAATTTTGTGTAAGTAAAAAACCAGATAATATAACTAAAATCGAGGAAGTATTATGTTCTTTTTTCGCTCTTGATTTTTTGTTTTGATTACCATGTTATTGTTATTTTATTTTTCAAAAAATAATTACTTTAATTTCTTTCATATTATTTTGATATGTTTTATTTGAATCGATAATCCATTGAAAATCATATCTCTATTCTCACAAAATAAAAATAAAAATGTGTACAAATTACGCTACTCCCGAGGCAAGAACTCCTACTTATGAAAATACACTACGTTTATTATTTCTCTTTTTTTTATTCAATGTTAAATGTTAATATTAAGACACAATTAAATTTGAATCGCGCATTATAAAAAAAAGTTCAAACCTTCGGGATATCTCTTAAATGGCGATTGGTTAATCATTTTTTTCTATTGATATTGAGACTGATGCTTTGACGGTCTTCTATATCATTCGATAATAAAGATCTACTATTTATTTTGTTCACGCTAAATTCAATACCTCGCTTTCTTACTAGTACACCTACTAGACCCATAATAATAAATTTTTTAACTGGAAATTTTTATTTTCAAAATTTAAAATTGAGATTTCTGATGAAAATTGGAGTTTGTTGTTGATCGGCTGCTATTTATTAGTCAACGAAAAATCTAACATACTTTAATTGAGGAAAATATGACATGGAATAAAAGTGCATGATTTTGAGAAACAGGGCCCCACACAAAAGAAAAGCAAATTTGAGAAAGAGTTTTATTGGTCGTTGTTTTGAGCTTTGAGTTGAAGTTTTTCTTAATAATTATTCTCTCCTTTCAATTTATATATATGACGTAGCTAGATTGAATATAAGATTAATATAATATGACAAAAATTATAATATTTTCAAATTGATTTCAGAAAAGTTCGATACATATATATACATTTTGAAAAATTTATCATATATTATAAATTTAACAAACGTTTATTTTGATTTCGATCATTTAGTCAGTGTTCCCTTAGAAACCTAACACATGCAAAGTGGTGTCTACACCACTCACATAGTGAGTGTCGTACAACTATGTCATTTAATATATATAAAGTAGAAAATTAAATGAGGCAGTATTATGTGACATCGTTACCCTTGGTCCACTTCTGATTAACAACAATTGATGTTATAAAGAAGTCTAACTATAGTAACATCTTTCGAAACTATTTAAAAAGTGAGGAACAATAGAAGCAGAGAAAAAACACGTATCGAGGGGAGAGAGGTTCTTTTTTAAAAAAAAAAGTTTACGACCTTATCAATATCCATTAACAAATACTGCTCTATTTTGATTTATATGAATCTTTCTAGTCCGTTTAGAGAAAAATGACTCTTTCTAAATTTGAAAATAATTTAATTTTAACTTTTCATTTATTATTAATGAGAAGTTTTTATAGTCATATAAATATTAATGTTTTAGATTATAATGAGGGCCGGCCCGATCATAATGTCAATAAAGCATTGGTGCTTAGTTAAAAAAATATATGCACGGTTAAATTTGAAAAGAATCTTTCAGGTAAAAAAGACAACTTTTGACCTTATTTAATGTGAGGATCGTTGTAATAATTCGATTCATTTTTAGGTAATTGTAATATCTTTCTTGCATGAATACCTATTTTATTGCCTCGTTTATATTCTAACAATTACATGAGCCCGCGTTATTATTTCTATATTTACCTTTTTCATTTTCTTTTTATTATTTTTATTCTCTTATTAAATACTTATATAGTCATATAAATATTAATGTTTTAGATTATAATCAGGGTCAGCCCGATCATAATGTCAATAAAGCATTGGTGCTTAGTTAAAGAAAACATATGCACGGTTAAATTTGAAAAGAATTTTTGTCAAATCGTCTGCATGATGCAAAATTAGCATAATTCATAAGGTTGCATATATACTATCCTCTTTAGATCTCACTTGTAGAATTTTTGCACCATTTCAACTAACAAAGAATTGACTATAAATAGAGAGGCTTACCATTTGTTTCTGCATCAAATTCTGAACTACTTCTATATATATTTTCTTACAAATAAAAATTGAATCTTCGTGTGATTTAAGACTATCTTTAAGTTTAAAGAAGTCATAGGCGTTTAAGGTACTGCTACTCTTTGTATATCCATTTTATTTTGAAAAAAAGGAGTAATTTAACACCTCAAATACAATGAGGGAGTTGAATTCATTTAGGACAAACAACGAACTATGTGGTATCAAATATTTTTTAATTCAAATTTTCGATTTTCTAGTCTATTTTGATTTAATTACTTGTTTGATGTCTTTGATATAGTAGAGTTGTTTATTTGAATGTTATAACATCCTTATCATGTGACATTCTACTTTTTGATATTAAATAATCGATAAACGATGAAAAAATTAGTAAAAAAAAATTAAACTACACAAAGTTTTGGTACGTACTTCATTTATTTCACAAAACTTAATAAGATCATATTACATAAGGCAAATTAAATTCTTTCACGAAGAGGTACCACTTACCAAAGGTCCGCGCAAAAAGACCATATTGATTCTACATTAGACAAATTTGAACTAATTAAACTAGTAAATTTCTATACATACACCAAAAGTAACCCAAAAATAAACACTAAAAAAAAACTAAATAGAGAAATTTACATTTATGTAATTGTATAACCCCAATTAGTAGCACATTTAACAAGTGCATCAATCTTATCATCAAGACCATAATATTCATCGTCGTTAATATAAGTATGATCATTCATTGCAGGCTTGAAACCACTAAACCATGATGAGAAGATTTCTATCAATTCTCTCTTGCTTAATTTTCTATCACCATTTTTGTCGTACTCCTTTAGAAGACGTTTAACATTCTCCTTCTCAAATTCCAATTTTTGGAGATTTTTGGATGTATAATTTAGCTCCTCCTTGAATTGCGGTTTTTTGAGTTTTTTGGTCCTAAAACACCGCATTTTGATATTATGATTGCTAAACGTTTGTCTTACAATATAATGAAGGGGTTTTTTTATAGAGCTAAATGTGGTGAATAATGTTCGTAAATAGTCGATTATGTTGTTTTCAAGAATTGGATTCTTTGATTTCTTTTTAAATGATAAAATAGAGTAAATGGTTTATCTTTATATTGGATTCTTGATTTTTTAAATAATAAAATAGAGTAAAGGATTTATCTCTATAGATAGATAAGAATAGAATCTAATTCTCGTCTTGGGTAACTTTTAACTTCCAAGTTGCATTTGCATGTATATATTTTTGGTGAACACCTATTTTGTTTTCTTATTTATATTCTTACAATTATATGAACCCATATTATTATTTTTATATATTTACCTTTTTCATTCCCCTTTCACTATTTTTACTATCATTATACAAAATCTATTGTTGTATGTAGGGATGTACATGACCGGGTTGGTTCGGGTTTTTCAAATATCAAACCAAATCATTTGTGTAAAAAATTTAAATTTATAAACCAAACCAAACTAATAAAATTCGGATTTTTTCGGGTTTTTCAACCTCGGGTTGGTTCGGATTTTTCAAATACCAAACCAAACTATTGTGTTGAATTTTTAAATTTATAAATCAAACCAAACTAATAAACCTCTAATTTTTTCAGATTTTTTGATTTTTTCGGTAAAGTTTGCATACAAACATATAATTAACTTGTGCTCCAAATATTTCTTTAGTCCAACCAAAATACAATTATCTAAGGTGTTTCTTAAGAAAATAACACAAAATATGAGATGTGTGATGACACTAAAATATTCAATAAAAAGTAATAATGAAATCATCATATAAAATAAATATTGCAAAGTCATAATGAAAATGATCATAATTTAAAAGTACTAAATCATGCTAAAATAAATTTAACAAGTATTAGTTACATTACTAAATATTTAAGGAAAATTAAAATTAGATTATGTATTTTAATTGTCTAAACCAATGTAAAACTAAAGAACAAATATTCAATATTATTGTCATTCTTAGTGTTGAATTGATTTTCTTTTTGCATTATTATTAATTTTATTTTGATTTAAGTTTTATTATAATTATCAACATCTATGAACTATAATCTTTATTGGACCATTTCGAATTTTAAGTTTTAAACTTGAAATAATACATTAAAAGATTAAAACTATGAAATAGTATAAGAAAGATTTTAAAATTATATCAATGTAAATATTTTTATGTATAAAATAAAATTTTAAAATTACATATATAATGTCGGGTTGGTTTGGTCTCGGGTTGGTTTTTTTTAGTTAAAACCAAACCAACCCAAATATAGTCGGGTTTTTTTTTTCAATACCAAACCAAGTCAAACGACATCAATAGTCGGGTTTTTTGTTTGGTTTGACTCGATTTACGGTTTGGTTCGGTTTTGTACACCCCTAGTTGTATGTATATAAAAAGATTGGATTTGCCTTTTCGTGTCTTCTTCAAATTTTAAGCATGGCAACAAGTTAACACTATTTGAATATCATTATATCAATTTGTCAAATTTAGTGCAAACACTATTTTGATATAATTATTTCAAATTCTTAAGCCAAATTTTGCGTACATTTTACCCTCTTTGAACCTCACTTGCAGAATTTCGGATCATTTCAACTCAAAATTTCAGCTATAAATAGAGAGGCTTACCATCGATTTCTGCATCAAATTTCGAGCTATTTCTACATATTTTCTTACAAATAAAAATCGAGTCTTCATGTGATTTGAGACTGTTTTTGAGTTTGATGAAGTAATAGGCTTCTGAGTACTACTAATCTTGTGACATATATATCCATTTATCTTGGGAAAAAAGTAATTTAACATCTAAAATGCAGTGAGGAGTTAAATTTCTTAAGAACAGTACACACAATAAACTACATGGTATCATATATTTTTTCATTTTTCATTTTTCATTTTTCATTTTTCATTTTCTAGTCTATTTTGATATAATTACTTGTTTGATGTCTTTGATATAGTAAAGTTGTTTTTATGAATGTTATATAACATCATTACCATGTGACATTCTACTTTTTGATATTGAATGATAAGCGAGGGAAGAAATTACTACAAAGACAAATTAAACTATACAAATGTTTTAGTACTTTATTTATTTCACAAAGTTTAATAAGATCATATTACATAGGCAAATCAAATTCTTCCAAGAAGAGGTATCACTTATCAGAGGTCTCGGGTATCCGTGCTAGAGAATCATATTGATTCTACATAAGAAGAATTTGAACTAATCAGACCAGTAGATTCTGATACATATGAAAGTACATAGACAAATTTATATTATGCAAATGTATAACCCCATTTGCCAGCATATTTAATAAGTGCATTCATCTCATCATCAAATATATGGTCATCATGGTGATAATTACAAAACCAAAATTTGAAGATATGTATCACTTTTATCATCTCGATCGGTGTCCTCTCGTCATTTTTGTTTTGGCACTCCTTTAGAAGACGTTTTAGCTCCTTCTCCTTCTCCTTCTGTGATTTTTGGATATTCTTGGACATATATTTTAGCTCCTCCTTGGATCATGGTTTTTTGATGTTTTTGGTCTCAAAAAACACCATTTTGATACTATGATTGCTAAACGCTTGTTTTGAGATGGTTTGTGTTAAAATCCAATGAAAGGTTTTTTTTTTATGTAGTGGTAAATTATAATGTTCGTAAATAGTCGATTATGTTGTATTCAAGAATTGGATTCTTAATCTAGTAATAAAATAGAGTAAAGGATTCATCTTTATATATCAAAATAATAATAGAATCTAATTCTTGTCTTGGGTTGCATTGCAATTTGCATATTTATCATCATATATAATATATAAAGAGCAAACACTTTAATTAGTACTATTTTATAAGGATTTAAAAGGTGCAAGTTGTTTGAAATATGCTTTGATTATTTCTAATCTAGTTCGTTTTGGAGAGTCTAATTTATCAAACCAAAAAAAAAAAAAAAAAAACTAGTTTTTACTTTTTACTTTTCGAGGGATTCTAATTTCTCTAATATTTATGATATAAAATTCAGAAATTTTCGAGAGAAATAGTTTTTTAGGCCTTCACAAAGAAAATTCGTTTTTGTCCTAATTTTTACAAGGGATCTTCATTTTTTTTAGAAACCGGAAAAATGAAAGATCATTTTCTTATATTCAAATTCAAATGGTAAGTAGACAAAAGATTTTATTTCTCCAAATTTTGTAACTCTTATGGTTACACAAATGTTATGACATATTTAAAACTACAAATCCCAAAGTTATTATTTTTCTTACAACTCTATTCGTGGTTAAATAAATTCCCATGAACTAAAACAGAAGGAGCACACATGTCCATCCCTATCATCAATCGTTATAAATATTTTTTATTTTATTTAACCTTTGGCTAAGATCTTTACATAAAATGCATAGAAATGTTGAACATGTTAATTTCAAAAGGAATTAAAATTTACATGAGAAAATGAAAGGATATTTGCATTATTCTCCTTAGATATTATTACAGAGGCGGAACAAATTATGTATATTTGTATATATACCTTGAAAAACGATCATATATTTCGTGTACTCGAAGAACATCTGAGACTAGCTACCATGGGAGGAATACCCGCTAGTTTTAGATTTGATAGACAATAGACATTACTTATTTCCAGCTTCAGATTCATCATCATCACTAACTTTTTGTTCCTGGAAGAAGAGATTGGTAGTCATTTCTTCTAACCGAGGTTGGTTATATAAGGACCCGTTAGTCATTTCTTCTCCTAGTTGTTCTCTTCCGTGATCACTTCTTCCATCAACGGACAACTTCATTTTTGTAGTTTCTCAGTTTACCACACTCGATTACTTCCAATATTTCAAGTTTGTTGATGTAGTCTATCGGAAGTTGGTGAGAGCATTAAGTAGTTATGCTATCATCCCCAACGAGATCTATCTGTTCCAGGCTCGGACAAATAGAAAAAAGGGGACAATATCTCATCCTATATCAAAGATAACATGAAGTGAAGAGCTATTTAAAATGCTCTTCCTTGTCATCAAGGCAAGCTACTCTCAAGTCTTCAAGTTTCAACGAACTCCTAGTTGAAGACAGACAAGTAAAGATATTGTATACTATCACAATGATTTACACGTAACCGTTGAGTTTGGGGAACATAATATTTTGTTGACGGTGGATCTTTAACAAATGTATTAGGGAATCACAACCATCTAGATGCAATTCTTTCAATTATTGAAATCCATCCAGTAGCAACTCAGGTGGCACATTCTTTGAGCCATTTCCGCTTGAAAGTAGACGTTCACTGTTTCTCTACAGGAGGCAGATCCAATCACCCAATGAGGTGGTCTCAATGACTGAGAGATCCATATTCCTTTCATAAGTATTCATTGGCAAAACACAGGGTAAACACACCTTGGTTTACTTTTAAAGCGTATCGTGTTAACTTGGAACAAAGGCCCAAGTTACTGTGAATCACATCTCCAAAACATCCGATTGATGTTGGTGTAGTCAATTATGATTAGAATTCCAATTCTACTTTCATAATACATAGTTCCTTCAATGAAACTAGTCTTGATAAGACCCTCCTGAAATTGTTGTTGCCTCATTCCAAAACTCTGACATATTAGATTGATCAATTTTCCTCATTCCAAATTTCTTAACATATTAGATTGGTCAATTTTCCTATCTTCTCTGCAACATAATTTTTGATGTTGAGAGTTTTTAAATGATAAGTTCACCAATAATCTTTTGAAACAATTGACATGTGACTGTATTGTTCGTAATAAGTTCTTTTTGAAAATTCTTCAAATTCTCAATGTGATTTAGCACAAAACATGCTTGCCACATATCAGATGATATAATGTTAGTGAAACTTCGACAACGATAACAAGAAACCATCTTTCAACTTCTAAGAGATGACCTATCTCGTCAAATATTACTATTTTAGTCGAACAAAGAACAAAGCAAAAAGAGGTACCTAGTTTCCTCACTTTCCAAAAATTCATAGCTTCTTGCTTATGAAATTTGTGATGAATTTAATGCTCGTGCAACCAGCCAAACCGTTGCATTACTTTGCAACATCTTTTGCTATGCGAGGAAGAGAATGATGATCAATTGAATTATCAGTTTTCTGCTAAAAAAGAATTCAAATTTGTTTTTCAGATAATGTTCCAACTTTAACGTACTCACAAATATTGCGGACAGACATAGTCAATGTGACTTTGCATCAATATTTGAGGTCGCTGCATTCGGAATTTCCTTCTGAATTTTTTTCAAATCTGATTTCTATGTAACTGTTAACACAGCAACATCATCAAACAACCTTCCTCGCTTTTCTTTCCTACTCCCTCCATACCACATATCTCAATAATACTAAAACTCCCATCTCTCAAAGATTCCATTACCTCTTCATCTTTAGCTCCAATTCCAACAGGTGGTGCAGAAGAGCTGAAATTAACATAATCCTTGCCTTCGGTTTGGAATTGAAGCACATTCACTGCAATTTTCTCAGCTCTTCTGCTCAGCAAGTAACTGTTAGATCTACAAAATTGCAGATCCATGCGGCGATATGAATTTGAGAAAACCCTAAAAGGGAGAAGAAAAAGGGGGAAAAGTTATCATTTCATAGTGTAATAAATTGGTGTGTACATCTGTGTATTGTAAAAGATTTCACTAGGCGTAGTCACATTTAAATAGAAATGAAAATATAATGGACCGGGCCTATTCTAATTTGGAATTGGATCAGCATCTGAAAAATGGGCCGACCGTTTGGATAATTTTGAAATGTAAAAACTGATTTGGTGCAATGGTCCAATGGTGTATATCTCAGGCCTTTTGCGAAAGCAATAAGTTATTCGGACTTGTTCTCAACCAAATCTGGCATGTGTTTGGAGTGGACTTACGATTTGGGGACATGAATCTTCATAAAATATTTATTTTTTAAAGTATGTACTCACAAACATAAAGCGATCGAGATGTGTAATTTGTCAATATGACGCCTTAGATTATTTCGATATCTTATTTATGTGCTACACTTTACTTATTTGATAAAATTATATAAAAATAAAAAATTATGAAACTTTTCATGTATATGAAAAACTATCACTTAAAAATTTTAAATTTTAAATTTAATATCAAATCATAATCTCATACCACAACCAACTTGAATTTCCTAAAATATATGGGAATCTATGCCAAACCTAGCGAGTCTGTTGAACAATGCTCCCCCACATTCATTGTCGTTATCCTACTTGTCATTGTCACATAGTTCTTATCGAACCACAAGATCTTAAATATCATAATATATGGTACTATTAAAAAACATATCAATTTGGGACCCACTCTTCAAGTACACATCTCGTTTACATCGATCTAGTAAACCTAACTATGTTTGTATCGATCTCATATTTGTTTAAAATCATTCTATACGAAGTAAATGTTACTCTCTTCATTTAAAAAAGAATGATCTACTTTGACTTAGAACGAAGTTTAAGAAAAGAAAGAAAACTTTTTAATCTAGTGATTCTAAATTAAAGTTATGTCAAATGTACTAAAATACCCTTCAATCTTGTGGTCTTAAACATGCCACGTAGAAAATTGAAATTAAAGTATTGTCAAAAAAGGAAAGAGGTCATTCTTTTTTAAGCAAACTAAAAAGAAAATTAGCCCATTATTTTTTAAACGGATTTGTTGAAGATTCACAATTAGATTAAGGGGAAAATAACAAATATACCCCCGAACTATCGTAAATGGTATGCAGACACCTTTCGTCATACTTTTGGGACATTGTGCCCATGCCCAGGGGCGGATCTATAGTGTGTCCAGGGGGGTCATCCGACCCCCCTCGGAAAAAAATTACACTATATATATAAGATCAATTTTTTTGTGTACGTGTATATATTTAAAATTGAACCCCCTGAGCATATGTCAAAGGAGTAGCTCAGTGGTTTATGGGGGTCAGGATTCAGCCTATGTGAGCTTTGGGTCACGGGTTCGATTCCAGGCAACAACATTTTTTTTATTTGAACCCCCTTGATAGAATTCCTGCCTCCGCCACTGCCCATGCCGTTAAAAAACTAGATCATATATGCCCTTGACTCTAACGGAAGACTAAATAGGCATAAGTGGCACAATCTTATCCGTCGATCCGATATTTAATAAATGTCGGATCGGTAGATAAAATTATAACACGTGTATGTTCGTTAGTATAAAGAGTATATATGCTCTAGTTTTTTACGATAAAGGCACCAATATCTCAAAAATATAACAGAGAGACGATAATTCAGAAATATATTTATCCTTTTTCTTTTAGATTAATGTGAAATATGAGTTTTATAAGTAGAAGTGAATTGAGAAAATGAACAAAATTGGACCATTTTCCCCATAATGAGGGGGGAGTGTGAAACAAACGTGCGGTGTGTATGGAAGAAGGGGTGGGGACGAGTAATACAGTTTAAGTAGGGCAGAGAAAAGTAGAAAATGAATCCTAGTCACAACTCTCTCTATTTACTCTGAGCCGCTTCTCTTTGGTATTCACGTCTCTTTCCCCTCATTTCACCACAAACAAACACAAAACACTTGCTCCATTTTTTTCTTCTTCTTCTTCTCGTGTCTTCGTAGCTATCAACTCTTCATCTCTTCTACTACTACTTTAATGGCGACATTGAATTTGCATACAGGAGGACTACACGCCGCATTGAAATCCGACGCGGCGGCTAAATCAGCCGCGTCGTTGGATCGGCTTTCATCGGCAAAGAACATCGGTGATTTGTTCTTCTCCGATTTACGTTTCCACCGGAAACGAGTGAACGGTTTGAGTCAAATCGTGGCTGTTAAATCACCTGACCATATTCGTGGTGCTAATAACAATGTTCATGCTAGTTATGATGATGATGATAACAGTAATTTCAATGTACCTCTTACGTCATCTGTAAGTCAATCCACTTTCCTTTTCGCAGTAATTGATGTTCAACCTTTTTAAAAGTTTGAATCTCGACATTTGCAACTGTGTTGCATAAATTGGAACGGAGTATATATTTATTGATGTATCTGCCTGTTTCTGTTTATTGATTTACCTGTTATTTCAGCTCCTTATTAAAGATTGAATAATGACCTGTGGTTTTTACGTTTTCATTTGTTAAAGTTTGAGTTTTGCATAGAGAAAGTGCAATTAAAAAGAGCTTATTTATGCATGAAGCGCTTCCCGGCTAGTGCAGGACAGGATCAGGGGTTCATCGGCCAAAAATTATATTATTTATATATGGTTAATTTTTTTATTTTTTTTTATATATATATAGCAGATGTCGAACTCTTTTAGGCTAGTTGTGGGTTTACTTTTTCAGATTTTGAACTTAGTGAAAATCCTGGTTCGCCTCCTATGCAATATTTATCTTGCAAGCCTCTTACTGTTGATTCAAGGCTTGCCGTCTGAACAAAGTGCATTAGATGCGGAAGTATATGAAATTTAATTGGCGAGAATGACATTTATTCTTGAGAAAATGCATCCCCTGTATATTATTCAAACTAAACGTTTAAGTAAATGGAAGGATGTGAATACATCTGGATTTTCTGGCAATTGATGCTTATTTTAGTAAGCTCTGTTAGCCATCTATTGCAAAGGCTTTTCATTCATTATCAGTGGTCCTATGTTTGTGATTTTTGGATATCCCAGAGAAGGGCGAGGAACATATGGTTACAAGAGCAAACAAATTCTAACCGCCTCTTTCTAGTAAAGAGTCGAATGCATCTGACGCTTTGCACATGCCTATTCAAAAGTTTTCACATTTAATAGATGTTTTGTATTTTGAGCAAACAGAAACTTATATTGATGTATTGTTTTTCGTTATCAAAATTCTCCCTTTTAGCCATTTGTTTCCTGTAAACAGCACATATTTTGAACATTCTAATGAGTCTTTTTTCTTAAAAGCAACTTATGGTAATTTTCTCCCTTCTGTGGTTCAGTCCAGTCCTTACAGTCTGGGAAAGGAAAGTGTGTATCTGAACTCTCCAAGAAAAACCAAGATAGTTTGCACAATTGGTCCCTCTACAAGCTCAAAGGAGATGATCTGGAAATTGGCAGAAGCTGGAATGAACGTGGCACGTATGAATATGTCACACGGAGACCATGCATCACATCAGAAAACAATTGACCTTGTTAAAGAATACAATGCTCAATTTGAGAACAAGGTTATAGCAATAATGTTGGACACTAAGGTAATGCTTATTATTAGCTCCCTAGTTGCAAATATTAGTGTTTGTCTAAAATATGATCACATAGTTTTATGCACCCGATGTGTGACCTAGTGGTCAATTAAGTGGGTGTAAGCCTTGAAAACCAGGGTTTAAATCTAAGCAGACATAAGAAAACTAGGTGATTTTTCTCATCTGTATAAGCTTTGATAGGCTGTGTTGGTGGGAAGTAACAGGCATCCGGCGGAAAAAGCGAGGTGCACACAAGTTGGCCCGTACATCAATGTTATAAAGAAAACAAAATCAATATAGCATATGCCTTAATATTTTTTCGATTAGAGTGGGTTATTTGAGTCTAGCAAATTTTTTGGGATTCAGTTGTCCTGCTTTTTACCACAGCTGGGAGTGTCAATATCATAAGCAAATACATGTAGCTTTGGTGGCTTTTGAACCCATTGAGATGACCTAAGAATTTCACTATTTCGATTTTGCTAATCCTTGGAAACAACGTGAGAAGGGTTGGGGTGGTGGTGGTAGTAAAGTAATCTAGGTGAATAGACAAACCATCCTTTTCATATTATCAAACAAAGACTTGTGCTCCTTCCTCTTATAAACTAAACTTTAGGGCGACTAGATGGTAAAAACTGCTTTTCAAGTGATCAGTTTGGCATGTCGAGGATTGATGGACAAGGTTACTGATTTCCTTAGTATTCTTTTTGTGTTTTACCAAAGTAAACAGAGTGAACACTGAAAATCCTGTCCAATTCCTGTTCTTGTGGCTACCACTTATCACTAGCATCATCAAGAAATAGACTTGTAAGTTTGGGTATCTGGGACTTAAAAGCTGTTATACTGTTCATTTTGTTTTGGATTCACAAGTTCGCAAATGGGTGAGTCAATTTAGTTTGTTTTTTTTCAACTGATATGAAGGTCTTGTTGGAACTGAGCTATCGACTAAAAGAAATGAAAATTGAGATCCATCTTCTGTTGCTAGATTGTCATCTTCAGTTGTAAAGAATTGCTAATGTCACATGTTGTTCTATAGACAAGTTAATACATTTTGGATATTTATCCAGTTGCCAATTACAATGTGCATAACCATGTCTTCTTTGTCATGCTTGACCTTTGTTCTATTATGAAGACTGTGAAACCTGTCATGGTAGTCTTCCACTTCCCAAATGCGATAGTTAAAGTAACTTGCTTATTTAGTGTTTTAAGATGAGATATACGTTATAGGACAATTATACACTATGCTAACGAGCCCCTTCCTGTCATATTCTTATGTTGCCTATGATATATCTTGTAGGGACCTGAGGTGAGAAGTGGAGATGTGCCACAACCCATACTCCTTAAGGAGGGTCAAGAATTCAACTTTACCATTAAAAGAGGAGTCATCACAGAAGACACTGTTAGTGTAAATTATGACGATTTCATAAATGATGTGGAGTTGGGTGACACACTACTCGTTGACGGTAATTGAATTTCTACTAATTCATTTTTTCTTGATAAACACTATTTCCTTAGCTGAAACATTGCTATAGCACAAACCATGTTTTTAAAAGACAAATCTGGGACTTGCTTCGGTGCGAGAGGACTTAAAAAAAGGCCTTTGGTTGAACGTGAGAGGCACTTGTCTTGTCTAACAGTTCCTGTGAAATTCTGGAATTGTATTATGTAATTAAGTTTTTCTTAGTTTATTAACTAATTGCAGCACACAAAACTGGAATTGTGAATTGTTCTTGCAAAGATTAAATATCATTTTGTGATTGTTTTGGAATGGGGTTGCATCTCAAGCAAATAAATCAATAATGAGTAGAGTGCTCTTTGGATCCAGATTTTCTATTTTTGTCTCTTGGGAAAAAAACCTTTTTGTCCCGTAATCTCAATTACCTACTCTTGTTCATTCAGGTGGGATGATGTCATTAGTTGTGAAGTCAAAAACCAGCGATGTAGTGAAATGTGAAGTTATTGATGGGGGAGAACTGAAATCAAGACGGCATCTAAACGTAAGAGGAAAAAGTGCCACCCTACCTTCAATAACAGGTTTGTTCAATTTCTGGAACCCAACCTCCCTACAATATTTTACTTACTAATTTTTTACTAAGACCACACTTTAGCTTGATCTTTTTTTGTAACTTATACAGAGAAAGATTGGGATGATATTAAGTTTGGCGTGGACAATCAAGTTGACTTCTATGCTGTTTCCTTTGTGAAGGATGCAAAGGTGGTCCATGAATTGAAAGATTACCTTAAAAGTAAAGTTTCTACTACCTATTATGTTTTTTTTGGGATAAGGATCTCCTACCTATTATTTGTAGGGATGTAACCTTGTCAAAGGCTTTCATAGTTGCATTCCTTCTTCTTTTTTTCTGAACTTGGAAGAGCTACTTTGCAGGTTGTAATGCAGATATTCATGTTATTGTAAAGATTGAAAGTGCAGACTCCATCCCAAATCTCCACTCGATCTTAACTGCATCTGATGGGGTTAGTTCAGTGTGTTTAAAATGTTGCCTATTTAATTAACTTCAGTACTCATGCTATTTTTCCTATGTCAGTGTGTGACTGAGCGTGTTGGGTAAGGCTCCGTAACGAAAATGATATCAGTATTATTATTGTCTTGCTTCTATTTATTGAGTGAAGGATGATGCAGTGTAAATCTAAGTTGCTCGGACTCTCCAAAAATGTTGCCGCACCCATGTCGGATCCTTTAAAAATACACTATTTTTGGAGGATCTAACACGCACCCGTCAACATTTTTGAAGAGTCCGAGCAACATAGGTGAAAATGTTGGTGCAAAATAAAATGGATTTGATCTCTAATTTGCGTTTCTTATTTCTTGGTATATGTTTGTTGGAAGTATTTCTGGCTGCAGTAGAAATTATTAATAGAAGTAGGAAATTTTGCTGTAGAAATATAGTTGCATCTTATGAAGAAGGGCTGGTCAATCTTGTGTAGTTCTAGTTGCTTTCCCAGAACTCTGATTGTATTAATGGGTGGTGTCTCAAAGCTTTTGATTGACAATTCTACTGGCGAAGTTAGTTGTTTTATTTAGCAGATCAAAATGCCAATCTAAGCCAAGTTAATCGTGCTACATCGATTTGATCTTCTAAATGACCACAGCAATTATTTTAACATCTTTTTGGACATCTTTCTAAGTTATGTTATGCAACTGTTGATAGGCAATGGTGGCCCGTGGTGATCTTGGAGCTGAGCTTCCAATCGAGGAAGTCCCACTGCTGCAGGTAATCTCAATGCCGATGCATACAGCTTCATTTCATGAGCCTTTAATAGGTGTTATCAAGTGCGGAGATGGTTAGATCTTTATAATACCATCTCTTGCTAAAGAAGACTTATGTTCCATCACGAATCACATCATCTTGGTTAAATCTGTGCTCTTTGGTCAATATGGTGAACAAAATATAACAAAATCATAGAAGGGAGGCGAGTAATCGTTGAATATATTTATGTGGTATTACTGTTGATTTTTCACAAAAGTTTTTGTTGTTATAATCCCATCGCAAGTTAACCAGAATGTTTAAAATATCAGTAGGCTTACAATTATAAATATTTCCGTGGTGAAGTCTGAACAAGAATGTTTTATAATATCACTCAATTGCATAGATTTGGAATCAAATGCTCCTAGTAGTTCGGGAGGAGAAACGTAGCACTGATGCATATGAAAAATCTGTATGTTAGTCGACCTACTAAGCTTGGAGTTTCCTGTTACCTTTGAACTATTTCTCCGTGTCAGTTTGTCTGCCTGTCTTTCCAATATACACAGCTGTGGTGCCCATCAAAACAAACCTGTCCTGTTCATTCAGCCTTTTAACCCCCTGGTACCTCTGCAGCAATAAAACCCCATTGCAATTATAGGAGAATTATTGTTCTTCAATATTCTTTTCTCTTCTTTCATTCAGCATGGTTTACTTTCAAACTACATTTACACCTCTTTTCTGAACTGAATGTTGTGTGGTATTATCATACTCTTGTCAAAGATTAGTTACTTATTGTGATTTTTTGTCGCAAGGAAATGATTGTTGTTATTCCTGATGTAAATTGGAATAAACCAACAGGGAAACGTTCACTAGTTTAGGAGGCCAAAGTTTCTATCTATTAACATAATCAATTTGATTCTCTTAATTAACACTATAAAAGTAAGTGCTATAATTACTGAAACAGGATTGACCACTGAACTGCATTCATTCTGGCCACCGGCGTCAATGATCTTTTCTCTTGGAGAAATTCCTTCACCCCCTTACCCTTTGGTATCTTACTTTAGGAACTTAGTCAGAACTGAGAAATGCTATTACATGTATCCACAGGAAGACATTATTAGAAGGTGTCGGAGCATGCAAAAACCTGTTATAGTAGCCACAAACATGCTTGAAAGCATGATAGATCACCCAACCCCAACCAGGGCAGAAGTCTCAGACATTTCTATTGCAGTACGTGAAGGTGCTGATGCTGTAATGCTTTCAGGGGAAACCGCTCATGGGAAGTAAGTATTGTTCTAGACACAAACTATTTCAATTAGAATCCTCTTTTATTTTGTGTTTTTTTGTTTGTTATATTGTGTGTTATTTAGTAACCTGGAATAGTTGATTTGTAAATAATGAACCATCTATTTCCACAAATGCATAGGTACCCGTTGAAGGCAGTTCACGTGATGCATGTTGTTGCATTAAGGACTGAGTCAAGCCTACAAAACAGTACTAGTTCTCCAAGTCAATCTGTCGCCCATAAGGTATATGTGGTGTATGGATTATATGTATTGTAGTTTGTTAACTTCACTTTTCAATTACCCTTCTCTCAATAAGAGTTATATATATTATTGGATCTTTATCTTTTTTTATTTCCCATATTATCCAACCAGGAAATTACGTTCAACTTTTATTGTTACGCGAAATGCTCATCTGTTTGATATATTTTGCAGGGCCATATGGGTGAAATGTTTGCCTTCCACTCTTCCACAATGGCTGATACCCTTAGCACTCCCCTCATTGTCTTCACAAGAACTGGGTCCATGGCAATAATTTTAAGTCATAATCGGCCTTCATCAACAATATTTGCTTTCACGAACAAGTAAGTAAATTAATATTTTGGGTCATGGCTTAGTCTTTCTCTAGTCACAATTAGTCTTTAGGGACTTCGCTTGACCTGCTCCATTGCTGAGCTATTTTCTCTGTGTTTTTTTTTTTTTTTTTTTTTTTTGATAACCGAGAAATCTGTCTGTGACCCGCCCTTTGGACCAATCACAGCCTTCTAAACTCGGTGGATAATGGGCCCGCCCCTCTTCCCTTCTCCACTTAAATACCGGGCTTCGCTTTGCATGGTGTGGGGCTTGAACCTGCGACCCAAGCCACAAATCCTCCACCTTTTGCCACTTGAGCTAGGCCTTGGGGGCCTATTTTCTCTGTGTTTTAAAGTGAAGTGTTGAGTTCTTTAACGCTATATGAAGAATAATGTTGCCAAATGGGCAGGTTGAACTGAATTTGAGCGGGTCAAAATGGGCTGAGTTAATAAGTGGGCCAATAACCCGCCCAAAAGTTATATGGGCAGAAATGGGTTGGGTTAAAATGAATTAGAAAGTATATCATAACCCAAACCCCAATTCTTACTAAGTTTTAGTTTCTTTTATAATTTTTTAGTACCTAATAAAACTATTCTTTTTCTTTATTATGTTTATATATAAAATATATCAAATAAAAAAAAATGACTTTTTGAAAATATTTTGACAAGATTTCTCATGGGTAAGTTTGATCTACATATCAATCCAAATTTATTGATTGGCTAAAATGGGCTGAGCTTAATAAATGGACGGGTCATGTTTTCATGGGCTAATGTTGCCACCTCTAGCAAGTGGCCTCTCCATGTCTCTCTATTTATCAATCTATCAAGATGTGTTTACGGATGTATTTATTGACATAGGACATGAATCTATCTTTTGTGCCAGTGAAAGGGTGAAGCAGCGTCTTGCTCTGTTTCATGGTGTCGTCCCTATATATATGGAGTTTTCAGAAGATGCAGAGGAGACCTTTTCCCGAGCTATCAAGCTTTTAGTGGTTAGTGATGTTCTCCTGTCTTTTTAATGTGTTTTTGCCTCGGCATTTCTTGTTTGAGATTGAGGATACTCCATGCAAAACACAGCTAATTCTTTTGTTTCGTGTATCCTGTAGAACAAAAGCTCGGTGAAGGATGGGCAATATGTCACTCTTGTCCAAAGTGGAGCACAACCTATCTGGCGTAGGCATTCTACTCACCACATACAAGTCCGTAAGGTCCAAAGTTGATATGCGTATTCTTTGGTCGAATCATGTTGAGTGGTAGACATCTAGGATACAGTTTCTTATATACAGTTCCGCATTTGATGAAATTGGAGAAATCTTCTTAAAAAGTTACAATTTCGAGATACACATGTATCTGTTTTGGCATTGTTTGTATCAGTTTTGTATGAACTTTCTATCAAATCTGAGAATGGAAGCTTAAGATTTGATAACTTTGTTTAGCATCATTTTAAAATTTATCATTGCCACAATTCCATTTGGATATGTCATGGTGTATCAGAAATCAGAAAACAATTACTATATCACGATCACGGGTAAAGCAAAACAATGCCAAAATACAATCCCCGTGTGGAATTTCACCGGGTATGTTGTTGTTGATGACAGGCAAAGCAAAACAGAACTATTTAAAGGTTTTTGGAAACAGCTTCCTCTGTGCATGGGTCTATTCCCATTCCAGAAGCTGCATTCTCTTGATGGTAAGGTAAGGAATTTTGGGGGGGGGGGGGGGGGGGGGGGGGGGGGGGGGGGGGGGGGGGGGGGGGGGGGGGGGGGGTGAGTTCGTATATAAAGATATGAGTTTCCAGGTGAATATCGAAATAGAATCCCCAAAAACCAGGGTTGAAGTATTAGACTTGTTCTGCTTCGATAGAGGCACTGTAACCATAAGTAGAATAACGATAACTTGTATTAAAAAGTAAATTTGTACAAAAGTTGAGGAGATATAGTTCATCCTCTTATTTATTTATTGTGACAGATATGCCTAAAAAAGTATGAGAAAGTTACATTAAACTTCACATTTATCTTCTTCCTTTACTTGTTGAATCATTTCACCACCATGCTTTATACCCTTATACCACTTGGCACAGGCTATGAAAGCAACTAAATCTAAGATTGTCAAGCCAGCTAAAAGAAAGTAAAACCTGTCTAAGTGACCTTCATTGAGGTTACCTGGGATCCATCCAGACATGTTATCAGTTGTAGAAATTTTCATCACAACACTCACGAGTAAGCTACTCACGTAGTTTCCTAGTGATATCGATGTCATACACAATGCACTTCCGAAGCTCTTGAGACCATCCGGTGCTTGCTCGTTGAAAAACTCCAGTTGTCCTACGTACATGAACACTTCTGAAGCTCCTATCAAAGAGTATTGAGGAACCTGCCAAAAGATACTCAGAGAGCTTGAGCCTTCACAATGTGTACACTCTTTTTTCGCGTACTTGAGCCTGTAGCACTCCACAATTGCTGCTGAAAGCATCGCCATCACAGCTATGACTAGTCCGATACCCATTCGTTGAAGTTGAGTTATCCCTTGACCCTCTCCCTTGATCTTTTTAATGTTTTTGACTATAGGATCAAGGATTCGACGATACAGGAATATGAAAACTGCTACACTCATGATGTCGAAGGTAGACATACTAGCAGCAGGAATCCTGAAGTTTCCGATGGTAGTTTTCATGGCGTCTCCTTGCTCAACAAAGATTGACGCCATTTGAGTAAACACTACTGAGTAAACTATAGTACATAGCCAAATTGGCAACAGCCTCAAAATGCACTTAACCTCTTCAACTTGTGAAACAGGGCAGAGGCGCCATTGGTTGCGATTACTCTGCTTCTCGTTGTCCTGTTCTTTGGATGTGATCAGGGCCGCTCTATCCAAGAATCTACGTTTAAAACAACTTTTTATTAGAACGGGTTAAATACAGTACAGACATAAGTTCTTTGAACATTAGTGTTTTGTTACTCACCTGAAACCATGAGTATGTAGCATTTTTCTACTGCTCTCATCATCGCCTTCATATAACTCGTCTTCATTCTCTCGCGTCTCTACACTCCATTTCTTCGATGCAGCAACTATAACCTGAGAAAACCTGATTATAGGATTGCCACTAGACCTGAAATGTCTATACTTCGCGGTGCCTCCAAGAAAGAGAACCAATCCAGCAAAGGCAGACGCAGCAGACGCCCAGAAACCAAGAGCCCACTTGCCTTCATCCTCAAAGTAGTCTAAAACAGTGTTAGAGAAAAGCGAACCAAGGTTCAAGGCTAGGTAGAAGTAGCTGAAGAAGGCTAGTTTCGATTGTTTCTCCCTAGGATCACGTGCATCGAACTGATCAGCTCCAAAGGTAGCAATGTTAGGTTGGTAGCCTCCGTATCCGAGAGCAATCATGTACACAGAGACATAGAATAGACTGATCTCCATGTTTGAATGCACTCCACATAGAGTTTCTCGTTCCCCACAACCTTCCGGTTTGAGTAAGTAACGTTGTGTCGTCAGTGATAATAGTACTAATCCCTGTTAACAAGTTATAATCATTGCATTAATTACTAGTTACTTCCAAGAATTCAAGATCATTGAATTTGCATATGATGTTGTGCAACGAATCACTACTAATACAACAACATATCCAGTGTAATTCCACAAGTGGGGTCCAAGTAGCATGCCAAGTAAATGGATACTTACAGTTACATAGATGACTTGAAAAATGGCACAACTTTTGAATCTTCCCCAGTAAGAGTCACTAAGAAACGCGCCAAGAAGAGAGAAAATGTAGACAGTCCCCGTCCATATGCTCACATTATTCGCAGCTTCAGCATTGTTTTGTTGCAGCACTCTTGTTAGGAACAACACCAAATTCACCCCAACACCAAAAAACGCGAGAGTAGCTAAACCTTGATTCACTGGATATAAATCGAATTTAGAAAGTTAGGTGATCCTTTTATTGTTCAATTGATTAAGAAAAGGGCGTTCGTTCAAGAGATAGTTGAATCAATCAATCAAGGTTAAGACATAATCGTCTATGAGATAGTTGAATTAGTACATTTTGTCACGTGGATGTTACGTTCCCCAAAATAGTGGGATTTAGCATGGTTATAACTAGGTAAATCAATCGATCAAGCCCGAGACACAGTTTGGGGAATGTAACATCCACACGATTAAGCATGGTTAACTAGGTAAATCGATCGATCAAGACTGAGACACACTTGTGAAAATGTGGAGAACTTTCAACTTTACCCTCTCAAGTAAGATAAACCACAAATTGTGGCAAACTATTTAATATAGTACTAGGTTTGAATATGATAATTAGGTAGTAACAACAAATATTTCATTTATCTCTTCCAATCAATTTCTTGTCAATATATAGGCTTTACTTTCTTAGATTAGTAGTTAATATTAGTGATAATTGTACACCTAAAAAAGTAGTTAACCATGACATTGACATGGTAGTGATATTCCTACCACATTTAAATCACTCACTTGTGGAAAGAAATAAAAGGGGCTACCTCCCTCTGTCCAATTTTACTTATCCAGTATTGACTTGACACCTCTCTCAAGAAACATAAAATTGAATAACAATTTTACTATATCACTATTTGAATATAATAACTACAAATATTTTTTGGGAAATGTCTATATTTAGTAACAAGGGTTAAATTAGGAGCTAAGTGATAAATTACATCTTGATTTTTCAAGGATATCCATTTTTATGAACTAAGTGATAAATTATAATATTTCAATCTAAACAAGTAAAAGTGGACATCCATTTTTAGTATATTTGACAAGTAAAAGTGGACCAAAGAAGTAATATTTTGCTTCCTCTTTTATTTTTCCCCTTTTAAATCAATTTAAGTACATAAGCAAGCACTCAAATGTCAATACTTGCCAACACTATGCTCTAATGCCAACTTGGCAACATGATATGCCTTAATGTCAAAATATGCCAACACTATGCCCTTTTTGCGAATTTTGGGGCGTGCAGAGTACTCTAATCATTAATTATTTTCAAGTACTCCTAATTAGGGGTGTACATGATCTTGGTTCGGGTTTTTCAAATATCAAACCAAACCATTTGTGTCGGATTTTTAAATTTATAAACCAAACCAAACCAATTAAACTCGGATTTTTCAACCTCAGGTTTTTTCGGATTTTTTCGGGGTTTTCCGATAAAGTATTTATACAAACATATAATTTACTTGAAATATTTCTTTAGTCCTATCAAAATACAACTATCTAAGGTGTTTCTTAAGAAAATAACACAAAATATGATATGAGTAATGACACTAAAATAATCAACAAAAAATAATAATAATAATAAAATCGCGTAAAACAAATATTGCAAATTAACAAGTCATAAAGAAAATGATCATAATTTAAAAGTACGAAATCATGTTAAAATAAGTTTAATAAGTATTAGTTACATGACTAAATAATTAAAGGAAATTAAAATTAGATTATGTATTTGAATTGTCTAAACCAATGTAAAATCAAAGAACAAATATTCAATATTATTGTCATTCTTAGTGTTGAATTGATTTTCTTTTTGTCATTAGTATTAATTTGATTTTGATTTAAAGCTTTATTATAATTACCAACATCTGTGGACTATAATCTTTATTAAACCATTTAGAATTCTAAGTTTTAAACTTGAAATAATATATTAAAAGATAAAAACTATGAAAAAGTATAAGAAATATTTAAAAATTATATCAAAGTAAATATTTTTATGTATAAAATAACATTTTAAAATTATATATATTATGTCGGGTTTGGCTTGGTCTCGGATTGGTTTTTTTAGTTAAACCAAATCAACCCAAATATAGTCGGGTTTTTTTTTTTCAATACCAAACCAAGTCAAACCAACCACTAGTTGGGTTTTCTTTCTCGGTTTAACTCGATTTGTGGTTTGATTTGATTTTCGGCTCAATTTTATACACCCCTACTCCTAATTATTAAGACATGCCGAGTGACTTTTCTGTGTTGAATATAAACCACTTTCCATACTCTATTCATCGAAACTTTTTCCTTATTCCCCACTAGTAGAATGACCAATCAAGGCAGTTAAGGATGACAAACTCCGTTTTGTTATGGGTAATTCCTCCTTCATTTGAAGTAGGGAAACTGGAAGCAGACAAAGTTAGAACTCTCTTTGTTAGGCGTATATCGCCCAATAGTATTAATAAATATTATAATCAATCCCTACCCTCCTTCCCGTATACTAGCAGTAGCCATGCCCTGCCACTCTCTTGTAGTGATGCATACTAAGTTATAATATATTACTATCCTTTCGTACCAAAAAAAATAATCAGAGCATGTAAAATTCTCCATTCCGAACTTGTCACTACACTCTCAATAAAAGGCAATGTATATAAGACCAATGACTTATCACAAAACATGATACAATATTTACTGATACATACTTATACCGTTAATACGTCATCTTTCTATGTACTAAACGCCAATTATAAGAACACTTCTATTTGTTGATACGCTTTTCGACGTTTAATACGCTATCCTTATATGTACTAGTTCAATAACCAAATAAAAGAAGTTACAATGATGAACACCGATATTCATTAATACGCTTTTCAGTTTTTAACACGCCATCCTTCTACGTACTAGTCCAACAACCAATGAGAAAATGTTATAAGAACACCGATATTCATTATTGATACACCTTTCAGTTTTAACACCTCATCCTTCCACGTACTAATCCAACAACCAATCAGAAAATGGTATAAAAACACTTCATGTTCATTGATACACGTTTCAATATTTAATACGCCATCCTTCTACGTACTAGTCCAACAACCAATCAAAAAACCCGTATATGGACACTAATATTCATTGATACTTTCAATTTTTAATATGCCATCATTCTAGTAGGCCAATAATTAATGCATATAGATCAAATAGGATCCAAACCCTATATATCGATGCATACATGTTTTCCGATCCTCATGCAACTTACATAGTTATAGCATGTTTATCGCTAATAATTAAGTTTAATTTAGTACTCATATAAACTTATAATCATCCTACATCCTTAAATAATCATGTTTCTAGTAATTATGAAAGACAAATTATATTTCAGAAAAAAAATTAATTATAAAATGAAACACAATAAAAAAGAAAATAAGGATAAGCAAAAATTCCAGATCAATTATGGGGTCCACCAAGAACATTTTTTTTCATTATATTACGTGGCACCCATATTTGTATGAATATGTATTTTGTATTACTGCATGCTTTTAATTTGTCACCACCCCCATCCCCTTACCCCATCCCCCACCTCTTCCACTTTTGTCTCTTGTTTTTTTCTACTGAATTTATGCTATTACTGCCAAAAAAATCCTATCACAAAGTACATACCTTCTCTGAACTCTCAACCTCCCCCCCTCCCAAAAGTTTTA
>NW_006239198.1:9394-19344 GCF_000226075.1 Solanum tuberosum | reverse complement strand
TTTATATACATACAAATTTTATATACGTATATAATTAGAGCTGTCAATATAAGAAAACTTTTTTTAACACATGTCCTTAGTATTTTGCTTGTAAAACTAGTCTTTGCTCTTATAACTCTTTGGCATTTTCCTCATATGATAGCTGGCTTCATTTATTACTCAATTCTCACCACTTCCCATAGTTATCATCTTTTTCTTTTATTTAACACTAAAGATAGAAAAAGAAAAAAAAATAGAAAGCAAATGTTTTTTTGAAGAAGTTGGAAATTCAAGAAAAACTTGAAAGAAAAAAAAAAGATTTCTTGGAATTCGTTACGTTTAGACATGCATTTTTATTTAGTATAATTTCACTGTTGGAGTCTGAAAAAGATAAAATATACGCAGATTGTATCTTAAAAGGTTATTTTCGATAGGTAAAAATTAGTGAAAACAAGTGTTCAAGTTTGTAAAACTCTTCTGCAAAATCTAACCGAAAAAACTAGTCTAACGTATTATTTTTAATTTTTTTTTTTTTTTAAAAAAAGAGATATTTTTTTATGTCATAACCACCTTTTCCACACACCAAAGGGGAAAAAAGAGTCGGTCATGAAGTCAGAGAATTTAATACCATATATAGACTATGACATATCTTAACACTTATTTTAATGTGGGGAAAAAACTATACTGTATAAAAAAGAAAAGATAAGTACATTGTAATATCAGTTCTTTTTCTTCTTCTTTTTTGCCTTTTTCAAGGAAAAATTATGTTTTTTTTGTGTAAAAAAAAAAAAAAAACTTACATAGAAGCATAATTCCAGCTAGCCATTTTCCAGTTTTTGCTCTGTTTGCAGGCATTCCATTAAAATCAACAGTTCCATCATTAGTACACTCTTCTTCTCCTTTCACCTTCACCTATTTATGATCATCAAGATTTCATTTCCAACAAAAAAATAAAAATAAAAATAAAATACATTTTTTTATTGAAGAAATACTATAACTAAAAGATCATTCTCTTTTCACTTTCTTGAAAAAAAAAATTAAAAAAATGTGTTCCCTTTGCATGAGAAGATTATAAAGATATGTGATTTTCTCTGTAACTCAATATAGGTAAATGGTTGGCACTAAGACTAAAGAAGAGTGAGCTAAATTCATGATTTTTATAACTAATTAATTAATAATCATTACAAGAAATTAAAAAAAATTATATTATATACCTCTTTGGAGAGTTCTAAGCAAGCCATTGATTGATGATAACTCAAAATAAATAAAATGAATATAAGTTGAAAGAGGAGATGTTTGATAGTGGAAATGAAGAGAGAAAGTAAGTTGGTTGAGAGTATGGATGAAAGTGAGTGACACACATTTGTATTTATAGAGGTTTGAGGCACTTATTTGTCTCTAACGGTGGAGATTAACTTGTGGTGGAAAAACAAGTCATAGAGACATAGCTAATAATTAACTAAATAAAAATATATTCGGTATTTTTTTATGATTTAAGTTTTTAGATGAGATCATATGCACACATTTCACTATGATATAGTATGGTATCAGAATATGATTTATTTCAATTTTCATTTTCGGTGTTAGACTCTTTATATTAAATTGCCTATGCATTAGATGTCTAGCCTCAACTTGGGCTTGAGGGAAGTAAAGAGTCTCGCATCAGCCCCTTTAGGATTCTTTATCTTTTGAACTAACTTTTAAGGTTGAGATAAACGTAATTCATTCTTTTTATAAATTTAAGTTGCAATGTTGTATGTATACGCTGACGAATTTAATTTACTTGCAATAATTAACATGTTAGCTAGTTATTTATCAAAAAATTAATTGTAATTATGTACTATCAATAAGTGGTCTCATTATATAAATATTTAACCTATATTGCATAGGATTTAAACGCATTTCGAAAAAATTGTTTAGGACCTAATTAAAGAGGTGAGGTGGGGATAGAAATAGTGGAGAAATCAAGTTGATAATTTTTTTATTTGTAGTATAATTTTTTGACGAAAGGTACTTGATGAGGTTGGGGTGGGGAGTGAGCTTGATTTCTCTATGATATCAAAAATAAAAATACTATACATGACACCTAATATTTGAGGTCCCCTTCTATATATATCCCTCTTGTTTTTCAAATGGTTGCTTTGATTTTGACACATGAAATATTCACTCATTTCAATAATAATAAAATAGTATGTTTTAATTTGTTGAAAGACTTAACTATCTTAGTTTAAAAGTGGACTATTCTTTAATATTGACTCTTTATTTTAAATAATTAAGCATCATGTACATAATTAGTGTTTTCTTATTCCTTTTATACACTTTGAATTATTGGTTTTTCATTTCACTAATTAAATTTAAGATCTTAAATATTTATATCTAAGATCTTAAAAGTTAATTGGTTTTCATTTCACTAATTATATGAAAGAATTTGAACATTTCATTAAAGACTAATCGAATTTTTAAGGCAATGAGTGAAATAGCTTAGGGTCTATCTTTACAAATTACTCAACCGTCTAATGAGTAATTTAGAGCGAAATTAGACTTATTACGGGAGATAAAACTTATTCCCGTCCATCTTTACTTGTTCAGTATCGACTTGACACACTATTTAAAAAAGAATAAATAAAATAATAATTTTATTATATCACCCTTTGTATATCATAAATATAACAATTTAGAAATACTTAATTTGGAGAAATAACTATAATTAATGATAAATGATAAATTAGGAACTAAGTGCTAAATTATATCTTGATTTTTCAGATTAAATTATCTAAGAAGCTATCTATCTAGACAATATTTTCTTAAAAAAGTATAGGAATATTCATTAGATGAATGAAAAGGTATTTTTTAAGAACAATATTATCTTTGCATATACTAAATAAAATACGAAACAACATCGTTGTAATATATTCTTATATAATAGAGCTAATTATGCACCTACATAATTTTTATTCTTGAAATTATTCGAAAAATCTTCTTGAAAGAGCTTCAATTTGTTAAAGAGAATAAGAAGTTGATTCTAGCCATTGATAATTGAAGTATATATTTTCTTGGAATAATCAAACTATTATTAATGACTTAAGTTCTCTAGATACATTTGCAGCATCTTCAAACAATTATGTTGGAGGTGGATAGGATTCCAATTAAAAAATCTGATGATTTCATTTCACTTGAAAACAACAACATATTCACTAAAAATAATTGGATTGTTTTGATTTTTTATTTGATATTGAACAATACTTGGTTTTACGACAAGTTACGATAATCTTCAGGATTTTAATCACACATCTTGATTAATCATTATAATTTTAGTGATAAGACATGTCTTAACATAAGTTATGATGATCCCTAGAACCTTTTCGGTATTTGTAGCTGAAATCCTGGTGATTTATTAAGGTTTGAGGTCAAAATTTCTGGCCATCATCATAATTTCTTGTATAAAAATTTCAATAACACATTTTTATTTTTATTTTACTTCAATTTGATCCAAATCAACTTCAAAATTGATGAATCCTTATTTATGTAACAATTAATTTGTGACTGGATGGTGATAATTTTTCATGTTGATCATACATTGTACGGTGTTTATATTGTTCGCTATTGTTTGAGTCCACATAATTTTTTGTAAAACATCTCGCATCATTAAAAGTATCTTTATAACATTCTTTTCTTTTCACCTTCTAAGTTGAATTTTGTTCGCATGTCCAACAATTTCGTCATGGACTTATCTGAAGATTATTTATGTAACAAATATCAATTAAATATTTATGATCACTAAAATTTATTGACTTCTTTTTGTGGGCTTCAAAGCTACGCACAAAGATATATCAATCGATAGATAAGTAAAAACATTTAGTTAAGTCTCATGTCATCACTTCACGGTTCTTATACATATCTCTTTGAAGTATTCACTTTGATATTAGTTATTGAAACTAAAAAAACAATCCAAATTAATGGCACTCATACATTACAGAACTCTAATTCATTTTGTCGATCCATTCGTCAAATTGACCCTACTTTTTTTTTCTTTTTCTGATTAGTAAAAAAATCATCTAAAAATTCAAGTTAATTTGAAATATGGTTAGTAAAATAAAACAAAATCAATTTACAACTCACTCTTTACATGCATTTTTCTTGCACGTCACTTGCACTATATGATGACTTTAAGATGGTGTCACTCTTCTTAAAGTTGTGTGCGGATATTTGTTTAAGAGACTATTTGAACTGACTTATTTTAAGTGTTTTTAATTTAAAATAATTTCTAAATATTTTTGAAATATTTGGATAAACTAAAAAAATAATAATTATAAACACATGATTTTAAGTTAAAATATTACATAAATAATTCAGAAGTTATAAGTTGAAATTTCTAAGTTATAAGTGGAAAATCAATCCAAATAAACTCTTAATTTTGAAGCAGAATAGTTTATTTATAGGGCTTTTATTCAACACACTTAAGGAGATTAAAAAAATTACGTAGGGTGGAAGAGAGTTAGGTATTAGTTCATAGGAGGAATATTCATTTAGGTTTGGTTTGTATTTTTCATATAGCCTTTTGACTTGGATTGCAAATATTTTTTTAAATTTGATTGGTAATAAAAAAATTGGAAAATATTTTTTTTCTAAGAAAAATAATTCTTTAAAAATGAGGAAAATGATTTTTCTGATAAAATTAGTACGTAACAAGAAGAAATAGTCTTTGGCAAAGGCATATTAATTGTTCTTTTTTTCATAACACAAAATGATTCTTTAAATTTACAATGAATCAATATATTTTCTATTTGTAGTGTGGAAGAGATAATATATTATCCTCAAATTTATATATATCACTAGGTTGGTAAATAAATTGGAAAAGAAGAATAAGAAATTGCATAAATTAATGAATAAGCGTTTGATGAAAAGAATAATTTCCCTATATTTTTTTTTTGATGTTCTTTTCTTGTGGATTATGCGTATCAACAGCCATGCAAAGGAATAAAATTTGATGCCAATCAATTAGCATATTAGAAATTCTTCTTGCTTCTTTTTTCTGTTACAATTTATTTTCGATCATATATAGTTTTTTATGAATAATTCAACCAAATTCTTGGAAATTAGACTTAACACGATCGTACGTATAAAGAATCTTTTGCTTATATAAGGTGTTCATTGTCCACGAAGGTGCGGATCTAGGTGGGGGTTTGTGGATTCAGACAAACTCACTAGCTTTTCCATAAATTATGTATTTGTATTAGAAAATTAAATAAATATATATGTATATTAACTTGTGAACCCTAAACAAAATTGATTAATAACTCAATGGTAAGGAAGATTGGTGAAAATGCTTTTCACATTAGTGTTTTGGTTCGAACCCCTTTATCAACAAAAAATTCTCTTTTCTTTTTTAGGAAGCATGTTTTGTAATATTTTTCTCTCCTGTCCTAAAATTTGAACCCACAAACTCCACCTCTGATTGTCCAGCATATATTAGATATTTATGTATAAAAACATAAAATTAGCAGATGAAAATATAATATAGTCCGTCCAAATTTAGACACGTTGGCCTTAAGGGCTAAGCATAGATAATTGACGGATTATTTTGGGCATCATTCAAAAGTGTGATTTACAAAAATGATCTTGAATACAGGTGGTCTTAAACTTTTGATCTCGCTTTTTCATGGATAAAATTTCAAGATCAACAAATTTTGTAAATGACCTTGAAAGCACGAGGGTCAAAAGTTCAAGAGTATCATTTTCAAGATCAAGTTTCCTTAATCCAAATTATCCCTTTAAAAATCCGAGTCAGTTTAAGCTATATATATCGTCCAAATTGATCATTAAAAAAAACTTATCAAAACATAATTATTTCTCAATAAATAAAAATGATCAACATAATAAAATTCCATTGTCACCCACTATAGGTATATAATATTTTCATGCGTTTAGTATATAACTATAAATAAATACTTGAGGAAGTGTGTTAAAAAAGTTAATCAAATGAAAAAGTTTAATTATGTAAATTACAAGAAAACTAAAGTGATTCAAACAAGAGCTCATAGATGCATGCAATGTGAAGGGAACAAAAATGAGAGCTGGATGAAAAAAAGTACTAAAAAAAAGCAGTGAGCCAAATTTAAAGAATGAAAATACACACACAAAAAAAAATAGTGTTTAAATTAAAGTTTATTTTATACCATAGTATCCATAATGTGACCAAGGAATATTATAAGTTATAACCATCAAAGAATGTGCTACCACAAATAGAGTTGTTCCTTTCTTAATTAAACGTTTCAGTTTTGACTTTTAACTCTTAGTTATGAAATTGTTTTGATCAGAAGAGATTGCTTCAAATAAATCCTATGCAGAATAAATTTAAATTAACTAAATTTTAATACGAATATTGAATACCAAACGAAAGGAAAAAAAAAACAAGGAATATTGTAAGCATATATATAGTGACTACATAATATCGTTATCAGATCATGATATTCAGATCAAATTTGGTGTTGACTCAGCTCTTGCACTTTTGATTGTCCAGATACCTAATTTTATTCGAACCATATGTAAGCAAATTAATTTACTGGAGTCTATTTTTTTAAAATATGTAATTATTTGATATCTATCTAAATATTATATTCATCAAAACAATATACAATACAATATAATACTATTCATAACAACTATCCAACCATGCTGGTAAATCAGCAATTTACACAAATTTTTTATAAGTATAAGGAGAAGTTTGGCCGGGAACAAGTTATTTCAGAATAAGTTATTCACTATGTGGTATAAATGATGGGATAAATAATTTAAAAACTATATATCTAATTAATACTTCCAACCAAACGTAGGATAAGATAATCTTATATTTTATCTTGAAATTATTATACTTTATATCTTATACCTTATACCTCACACGAAAGACTCGTAAGTCTATTACCAACAGTCCTTTGGTCCTACAAAATTTTGAAATATTAATTAATCTACATCATATATATGTTTGGAGATTGTAGTTGTTCTACCTTTACATGGAGGAATATATATATATTAGGATCCATCATCCATGCACACAATAAACATTTTGTTACTTCTAAATATTCCAATTGCTCATAGATTGATGCCTTTCTTATCTTAGCCATAGAAACTACTATATATTATACAAATATATGAAATTTGGTGATTGACATTAATTCACATATTTTGGTTCTGGCTAGTTTATAGATATTCTCTACATGACTATTACCAAACAATCAATCCTACAGATATATTAATGTTTTTCTTTAATATTTTTTTTAAAAAAAAGGCTACATAACTATAACAAAAACAACTTTTAACTAGCGGTAATAAATATGTACATTAACAAAGAGTGCTAAAACCTTTTATCGACATTAGATTTTCAAATGTCACAACAAGTTTCACGAGGTATTCCACATTGATTTTTTCCTTCACAACCTTCGATGCACCTCATCTTTACCCCTGTAGTTTCCATCCTCAGTCCTCCCACGTCTCCACCCTCCTCATATATTTGTCTAAATTATATATACTCTCTTAGGATAATATTTTTTGTTTATATACTGAATATAAAAAAATAAAAAAAATATCCACTTATTTTCCTAAAAAACCTTTTCCATAAAATACATTCTCCTTAGTAACGAACACACCTAAATGGTCAAGTAGTTTTCATTTAGACGACAGCAGTGAATCATGATACATTATTATAGTTATTTGAGTGCATTTTTTAAAAACAAAGGCAACTCTTCAGGATGACCCAACAAGAAACAATTTTGGTGGAGAATATGTTTTTACGAAAAATAACATATTCAGTATAATTTAAATAAATGAGATATAGGGAGGGTACATGGTTGATTGTATGCAGACGTTATCTCTACATAATTTGTATTTTGTAGGATAAAGCGACTGTTTCTAATAGACATTTGGCTCAAAAGAAAGAGGAAAATGTGTTATGAGAAATGTTTTTAGTTTTTACGTTTGGTTGATTAAAATGTTTGGAAACTATTTTCTCTAAGAAAACACAAGTATCTTAAAATAACAGAAAAATGACTTTCTTAAAGTAAGGGAAACAAGATCCATTAGTATGCATTCTAGGTTCATCGTCTCTTCTCAACCCCTTAATCAGTAGCGGGAGCCAAAAATTTCATTAGGAAGGTCAAAATATGAAGAAGTAAACACATGAAGAAATCGAAGAAAATTCAACATTTTATTAAATATACATACAATAAAATTTTCACCAAGCATATTTTTTTATCTATTCCTGCCCTCAATGCCCCAAACCCCTACCCCCAGTACTCACTATTGACCACCCACCCATGTCCTTATTCCTACCCAATAATGTTTTTTTTTTAAATTACATATAAATGCTAGTTCTTGAGATGATATTATTTTAGTTATTTATTATATAATTTACTTAAGATTTTGACTAAGGGACAAAAACCTCCATCAATAAACATTTTGGTTTGTGGGGCTATACATAGGAAAAAACAAGAAATGTTATATATGGGGGGAATTAAAAGAAGAAAATTTGGACACATCGATATATTGTGTGTTAACATCATGTTTTTTTTTCCAACACTAAGATACGCAAGCAATTTAGGACACGAAAGAAAATAATTATGTGATTGATTTCTAGTTTTTTTTTCTTCTTTTAGTTAGCTGACTCCCAAATTTGAACTGAAGATTGTCTTGTCACTCTATCATTGGAGCTTCATTTAGTTGTATTCAAACTACATTTTTTAGGCCAAACATTATATGATAATAATGATTTTGTCAAACAAGAACCAATAATTCTTGTTTTCCTAATTAAAACCCAATTTTACACACAACATAATGACTCTGAAATGCAATAGCAATTTATTTTATTCCCTTACTTTTCCCTTTTAATACTTTAGGTCTATTTAATACTATCAGAATTATCCAAAAATAGGAATGCAATTAATATATTAGGCGAATTTCATATCAGAATTATGAGAAAAAAAAATAATAAAGAGGTTTATTGTGCTTCTGAGCTTGATAATAACATAGTTCAAAAGAAAATTTCGTAAAATCTATATTAAATCAAAAAAACAAAAAAATAATACGTGTCATGAGCTTGAATCGATCGTGCTAAGGGAAGTCCTTTGCCTACTTCTAGTGACAAATGTTTTCTTTATTCATTTTTCAAAATATTTTCCAAATCATACAAAATGTTAAACAAGTAGTGTATAATGGGACCAGATGGATATTCACCACTCATTTTGTTGATTCTTAGAACCAACTTGTATATATATATGGCCTCACTTTTCTGGCATACGTACCTTATTATGGTCCTTGTTTTGACACACTTGTTGGAGCCCCGACTCGAATTCGAGACATTTGATTAAGGATGAAACAGTCTAATCACTGCACCATAACTTATGTTGGTATTAACTATATTCATTGGCTCTGCTTCATGATTCTATATTTAGCTAACGTTTAATCATAGATTTCAAATATTTTTATTATTGTATTTGAATATATTTTTTGTAAAGAATATTTACAATAATATTTATTTTCAAAAATGAGGAAGCAATATTTTAGAATTTTCCGAATTTAAAATTAGGAACCTGTCTGAATCAACAATAAGCTACACTAGCTATCAAAATACAATTGATTAGGATCCAATTATCATGGAAAAAAAAACTGTTATTTTCATTATTTTTTTCTCACTTTACTCTTATTATTTTTCTTGGAGGGATTTTATTAGGGTTTAAAAGTCTTTGAATTAATCATTAACTATCATAATATTTCCCTTTTCTTCTTCTACTTGCTCTGTTGGTGGATCATGTCACATAACTTATAATAATGACACAACGATCTATGCATTTCAACTTTCTTTAAAGAGTTTAAGTTTCGTACATTATTAATATAAGTATTTTTAAAAAAATTATTAAATCGTCAAATAATATTTATAAATAAGCTTTTTAATGATATAATATTTAGGGAATTTATACAAA
>NW_006239198.1:3872-8811 GCF_000226075.1 Solanum tuberosum | reverse complement strand
TAAAAAATTAGCCACTATAATAAACATAATTATGCTCCATGGCTATAGTTTGCATATTTACCGATTGTGATTACAGTTTAAGCGCGGGTGAGTTTGTATAATTTACGAATACGTTTGTTAGTCTGTTATAACAACAAACTATAAAATTATTTTACACTATATATATATATATATATATATATATATTGAAATATTTCTTTTTATAAGATGATGTTGACATGCAATCTTTGGGGATAGAGAAAAGAATTAAATGATGGGTCGTGTGAAGCACTATAAAATAGTAAGCATAATCCATTTAAATTCATATTCGTTCAGGAGATTTGGACCACAATTATTTTTCAATAATATATATATATATATATATTTCCACGTGTACAATCAGAAAACTTAAACATAATATTAGTGGATTGAGTGCTGAATTATTTGCCCACGCTTATGCTTTAATCTAAGTGTATATTGATTATACAGTTGTTATACATTGAATATATATATCAATGATCGATGACTACAAATAAGTGAAAGTGAGAATTTGGTAGGATTAGAGAATGTGTGCTTTCGATTCTTAGACGAGGAAAGCAATCCAATCAGTGCGGTTAGACCACTCTTTTGGCTTGAGGTGGTCTAGAGTACAATAGGACGAGTTACGAGGAGGTAAGGTTATAACCCAAGAGGATGAGGGCTGACCAATTTCTGGATGTACTTATATTATAAACACATGAATAAATATTTTAGGTTGACTTTGTCGGTACAGCTACAGTAGGTCTATTGATGGGTATATTACAGTCAAGAATTCATGAAAATAACAGACACCTGGATAGTGATAATATAGATATGCATATTATTCATCTGAATATTCATTCTTTAGTGGGTAATATCAATAATATTCAAATTTAATTCATTTTTAAAAAGTCAATTATCCGACCTAAATCTAATGGATCGGATTTAATTTGGTGGTTATTTATTTTTTAAAGGGAAATGTACATAAATCCTACTAATTTCGGAGCTAACTACTTAGCTACACTCTACTTTGCAATATTATGTATTTTATCAGATACATGGGGTCAAATTTGTTCTAGATATATTGTATCCAAGTGGATTCGCGTGTATCTGGGATGCATAACAAATCTCGCTTGTCTCCCTCGCCTTTTTCCCATATCGCTCGCCACTCTCCTATATATCTGGTATCCCGAATACGTACATGTGAATCACACCACATGTATCTAGTGTGTATCTAGTGTGATTCGCATGTATGTGTGATACATAACAAAATCTCACTTGGCTCCCTCCCCATCTTGCTCACCTCTCTCCCTATTTTAGTGTATCTGGTAGCAAAAATACATGTATCTAAGTTTATCTTTCTCAATATATGGTAGGAAACTCTTAATTAATGGTAGATACATAATATGTATATATATATATATGTGTGTGTATATATATCATAGTGAAGTATGTCTAATTAGGTAGCTTTTTCTTTTTTTAAACCAATTTTATCAGCCTACTTGTGCTCAAATGATTTTGTTAATCATCATCCTTGTTAAGTTTCTTCGAAAAAAGTTATATCATCTATTCAAAAGATTATCCAATAACTAGTTTATACTATCAAACTTATAAATCATATTAATTATGTCATCAAACACACCCAAAAATAAAATAAAATACTAAACTACGACGAAAATTCACAAACTTCCTAATTCTAACTAGGACACAAATTATATTGGGCTGTGGGTGCAACAAAGGAACAGACTCTATACAATTAATAGCTAGGCAGTCGGCCACAAATTATAACGCACTCTTCGCACTAATGAATTTACTTTCAAGTTTGATTTATTTAAGCAGTCAATCGTCGAAATATGTACAAGATACCATTATTTACGCTTGTGTAGTTATAGTATAATTTACATAAATCTCATAGTGTTAAGAGTTAATTACATTATCTCCCTACTCTTTTTCAAATTACAAAATCCCTTAAAAATTTATGAATTTCGGATACATCACCGGACTTCCAGATACATCATTGGAGATCTGGATACATAGGTGAGGGATGTATCCGAGAGGGGAGGAATGTATTAGAGAAGGAATAGGATATCCGGAGATATCACTGGACTTCTAAATACATCAGCAGACATCCGGATATATAGGTGAAGGATGTATCCGATAGGGGAATAGGGAATGTATCAGCGAGAGGAGATTTTTGAAATATTTTTAAATGGTAAAAAATTTCAAAAATTATAATAAAATAAGATGTGTATTTAGGTAATTTTCTCTAGTTATATCCCTTCATAGTTGAGGTGGGCAGTATGTTGTGAACATAGATAGCCCAGAGGCTGTCCATGTTGGGCCTATAGTGCTAAGCCATGAAGAGACCCAAGAACTCGAAAGCCCAACAATAGATTTGCTTGCGATTTAGATTGAGATAAAAAGGGGGTCGAAATCAGCTTTGGATTTTTATGCATATTGTGAAAGAAAAATGTATATTCATCTCATCTCCTTTTTAGGGTCTAAATTTTTTAACATTTTTTTCTCAATTTGACTTTACTTATTATTTAATAATCATATGTTTATCCTTTATTCTATAAAGTAGTTCTAGACATATGTTTTCTATGTTTACTCTATATTTTTTGCACCTTTTTGCTTGCAAGTTCAATTTCGAGCTTAGTTTTAGTGATAGGTTAGCTAGAGATATTTCGACGAAATATTTAGGGTGAGCTACCTGACTATTATGCAGCATCCATCACTACAACAAAAACAACTTTTAGCAGTAATTAATATACACATTAACAAAGAGTGATAAAGTTTTTACCGGCATTAGTTAATTGCTAATGGAATCAGTACTCGCTATCGGTTTTAGGAATATTTACAAAAAATGCTAATTAAATGCCGCTAAAAATATATTTTTAACAACAATTAATCTATTACCGCTAAAGATTATTTTTGATGTATTGATCAGACTCCATTCTTTTTATTTATTTTCTTCTTTTAGATGATTGTAGCACTTCTTGAAAATTGTAATCATACTTTAGTTAGATTTTAAATGGAAAAATCACGCCACACGTCTATTTAAGGGTTAATATTACAACTTTTAGATCTACTTTTTTTATATTACTACTTATAACATTTTGATTACAAGTATTAACAAATTAGTTTTAATTTATAAATTAATTAATTATATATTATTATCTAATATATATTATATAATATTATATAATTAATAGGTGAGAGAAATAATATTAATGAGAGAGATCAATTTGTAATTATTTAGTACACCTTTTAAAGGATTTTTTTAACTTAACACATGTCAACCCACACCCACCCTCACGTTACTCTCAAAATATCTTTTCCATAAATATAGTAATTTATAATTGACAAGATAAATCTTTCCCTTGATATTCTCCCAATTAGTTGATTTTTATTTTGATTATTTTATTACTCCCAAGATAAATATTGATTACTATTCAAATAATTTTTATTTATTAATGACTATTGGGGCCTTTAATTTTTTTAAATAATAATTTATCACCGTATATTGTAACATGTATTTTTTCTCTCTTTAATCTATCTTTTTTGCTTTTCTTGATGTTTTTTTTTATTTTAAATTTTGATATTGTTTTTTTTTTTAATCTCATTTTTTTAGAATTAAGAATTCTATATTTTGAAATTTTGATTTCGTTTTTTATTTTAATTAATCTGAAACTTGATTTTTTGAGAAAAAGATTATTTTACTGAAATTTTGAACTCGTTTTTGGTGTATTTTTCTATATCTAAAATACTATTTTGTGGGTGAAATAAGTATATTTAATTCTGAAATTTGTTGATATATATAGATAATATGAGATCATAAAATCTTTAATAAGGAGTTCCTAAGTTTTAGCCTAAATATGATAAAAAAAAAATCACACTTAAATACGGAATATAAATTGAAGATAGAGGAAAATATAGAACTTGTATTAGTTGTTGTAGTTTAGACTTTTTATTACATGTTTTGATTTTTGGTTGATGTATATTTCTTTTGCTACAATTTCTGACAACAATATATAATATGCATTGTTTTACGGTCAGATTTATTCTTCCCAGATTATACCCGTTGGATACCAATTTCATACATTTTTATTTTTTGTCTTTGTTCTAAAATTTCAAGTTGGATACCAAATGTATATAAATTGAATACAACATTAACTTGTTTTAGATTGTCTAATTTGATTGAAATATCAGTTACATTTTATTTTTTTCATTTTCAAGTGGGATATAAGTTGGATACCAAATGGATACCAATTGAATACAACATTTAACTTGTTTAGGTTGTCTAATTTGGTTGAAATCTCAACTACATGTTGTTTTTTTAATTTTTCAATGGGATATCAATTCGATACTAAATTTATACAAATTGGATACAATATTAACTAGTTTTACGTTGGCTATTTCAGTTGAAATCTCAATTCCATGTTATTGTTTTTCAATTTACCACTGGGACGTCAGTTGGATACCAAATGTATACCAATTTCATACTAAGATTTGACTTAATTTTTCCAGTCGATATCACTCGCATACCAACATTACCTTTTTTTTTAGTATAAATTTGAAAAACATTGAATACACAAATGATTAACTAGCACACATAATAAATATTCTGAAATTATAATTCATTAACTTAAAGACAAAATAAATCAAAACATGAGTTTGTCACAATAAAACAACTAAATCAAAATAAAATAAATTATGTCTTTTTTCATAAGGGGTAATTTGAACATGTCTTCCTGTTGTGTTCCTCCCGACGACATGTACTGCACGTAATCTTAGACCTCTTGAATTTCACATCAGCAAACCATTTACAACATTCAAGTTGTGGTCTCCCTACAGTTCTTTTTGAACCAGACAACAATAATATATGCTCCGACACTTTTTGAATTGCATATTTTTCTGTTCCATCATAAATTATTGTGTC
>NW_006239198.1:0-3759 GCF_000226075.1 Solanum tuberosum | reverse complement strand
ATATGTTATATCAGTATACAAATTTCATATCATTTTTATGCATATAAATTTAATGCAAAAGTAAAAATACATATGTTATTTTTAAACAATTTCATATGTTATTACAGAATACAAAAGTAAAAACACATATGTTATATCAGTATACAAATTTCATACAATTCTTATTCACACATTTCTTACCTTTTTTTATGCCAAAAGTTATCAATTATTCATACCAGGATCATGCCACTAGAATATCAAAATAATTCCAACTTAGAAATATTAATTGTCACTTCTTTAATAAACAATATACAAAATTCATTACATTATTATTCTCAAAATTCATTACAATATAATGCCAAAAAAAATTCAATCAAACCAGAAATCGTACTAAAAAACATTATTGATTGCCATACAGTCTATTAGTATTAGTATACAAATTCCAAAGAAAAAATTATCTATTTTTTTAATCAGAAATATATCAAGAAAAAAAAATGGGTCAGACAAATAATGAACAAATTCAATGTTCATACCAAAATATAACTTTATACATTTAAAAAAAATGTCATAATTCAAATTATTATACACAACAAAAAATCTGAAATCAGTGTACAAATTTCATACAATTATAATGCACACTTTTCATACCTATTTCATGCCAAAATTATACCTATTTCATGTCATAAGTCGTCACTTTTTCACAGCAGAATCATGCCACTATAATACCAAAATAATACCAATTCTAACTATTAATTGTCATTTATTAGACAAATAGTATACAAAATTCATTCAAATATAATTCTAAAATCGTACCTACATGGTATAACCAATATGCCAAATTCAAATAAATTTTATATAATTTTTTAACCAGAAACATACAAAAGAAATGAATGTTCAAACCAAAATCTATACCAATTTTAAACAAATTTTATGTAATTTCAAAAGTGAATATTCATACCAAAAACGTCATAATTAAAACTATTATACACAAACAAAATCTAAATAAAAAAATTTCAGAATCAGTGTTCATAATTTTTTTTAACGTTTGGTTTGTATTACAATACAAATAAAAAATCACAAAGAACATTAACTTGAAGGATCCCATCTACCACCATGCTTTATTAATACTAATAAGAAGCCGTCTATTACAAGAAAATAAAGATTATTGAATAAAAACAAATATGAATTAGATGAGAGTGACAGTTTACAGAGAAAATATTGAGAAGAGAGAGAAACCTTCTAACAAAAGAAAAGAAATATGTTTGAATGAATTTTAACTCCTGAGCTAAACAAGGGAAACAAATATTCTTTTTTTAAAATTAATTTTAACTGATTGAGTAAAAAAAGGAAACAAATATTCCTATTTGTTTTGAATCCCCTAAATTTATGGCATTATTAATTATCCTAATGTATTCAAATTTAATGACATATCCGTTTTTTTCTTTTTATGATTTTCAAAAAAATGTTTTTTACTATTATTTTTAAAAAAAAGATAAATTAATAAATGTTACAACCTGAATTTTTTTACTGTTGGGCCACAATATGCAGTAATGTGGCAAAAAGGCCCAATCCAGTTAAATGTTGAAAATTCTAACGAGGAATCAAAACACCAAATATATTAGGTTCCTAACAAATTTTATGAACTTTTTCTTTTTTTCCAAAGGTGTAATATTCTATTTTGTCCCTAATTTCTTGTCTATTTTTTCCTATTTAGTTGTCCCTAATTACTTGTCTATTATGACAAATCAAGAAAGGACAACTTTTTTTTACCTATTATACCCTCAATTAATTACTTTGAAAAAGATAGAACTTCTTGAAAATCTTTAAGCTTTTAATTCATTTACTTCATAATTAATAAAGGTAAAATGGTAAACTTACTATGTCAATAATTGTTTTCTTAATAGGTGTGTCAATTTAAAAGTGGACAAGTAATTAGGACAGAAGGAGGGAGTAGTAAATATTTTCAATCCTCTTGTTAAAAAATTTGGTATAATATAAGAGAAGTTTTTAATATACTAGCAAAGATTATTCAACTTGTTCTACATCATGTTTTTGAATCTAAAGCGTAATATTCTAGCATTTTTTTTTCAATCCCATTAATTATTAAAAGTTTTGGTATAATAAAAGAGAAGTTTTTAATGTACTAGCAAACATTATTCAAAACTACTCTACGTCACATTCTTGAATCTAAGGCGTAATATTCTAGTAAATATTTTCAATCCTCTTATTGAAATTTTTGGTATAATATAAGAGAAGTTTATAATGTACTAGCAAAGATTGTTCAAAACTTGCTCTATGTCACGTTCTTGAATCTAACGCGTAATATTCTAGTAAATCATTTCAATCCCCTTATTAAATTTTTTGACTCGAACGTCTGCCGTAGACATTAAGTTGGACCATATCTTACTGCAAAGCAAAAGGAAACAGACCACACAGACAGCAAAAGACAAGCAATTTGGCCTGCAAGTGTATGGAAGAGGGCATAGGGTAAAATATGGTAATTTCATTTTCAAAGAAAGTGATGTAACAAATGTTTGGATATTTCTTGTGTCAACATGATTAACAAATATTCCAAAGTCAAAGTTTTGCCTTCCCTTTGATAAAAGCAATATATGAGTTTTCTTGTTGGATTTTCTATGAGTCAAATATATTTTATTATACATACAAGACAAACATATAATGTCAAAAAAAAAATCATCATTTCTCAAATATCTTTTTCCTCTTAGATCAATACATAAAATCTATATCAAATATTTATAAAGTCTAAGTTCCCATTCACAATAGGGGACATGTATTTTATATATCAGCTCGATTTTCGATCAAGTCCATTCATAAAGAATGCTAATTAGCCCGTTAATACTTTAGTTGGCCTTCTAAAACCTTATACTTAAAATACAAACACACCATATAGATGTTTGAGAAACAACATGATTATTTTCATTGATGACTAGGTTTATGAGAAACAAATTATCTTCATCTTATAAGAGGATGTTTAAGATGTGAAAAACAAAATAAATAAATTGTTTTGTGATAATTTACTACTGATAATTTAAATCCCCACGAAGAAACTTGTAAATCTCCAAAACTAGTGTGTGTATCAAAATACTATTAACAACACAGTTGTTAAAGAAAGATAAACAAATGGAAGCCACCCCACAAAATACTATTAGAAAAAATAGGAAGTATAATGGAAGAAAAAATGATTTTGAGGAGGAAGAATCACTTTTTAAAAAAATATATATTGTCCGTTTATATATTGGGGAAAATACAAGCAATCATCTTCAGGATACAACAAAGCCCTGATATATACTTGCAGATTTTTCTTCAGCTACTTCTAGAAAGTCCTTATATTTATAGAACTAATTAAGAGATGATTTCTCATAATAGTCATGTCCTGTGTCTGTTCAATTTAAGACCTCTATATATTACACAATATCCAACAAGAACCAACAATGATTGTGATGGAATCATAAATGTTCTTTCATGCGTAATCAAAAAATCTCGGGTTCCAGTCCCCTGAGTACAAAATCGTCTTTATTAGGGAGCGTTTTACCCCACTCCCGCCCCATGTATGGAAGGCAAAGGATATGTCTTGTTCATTAATTCTCACCAAATAAACAATAGTGAGAATTTTTTGTCAATAATCAAAGTAGAAGTTGGTAGGATTGAGAAAAGAGGTAAGAGCGAGTTTGAATAAGTTTTCAAAATTGTGTAAGACATATTTATATATATATATATATATATATATATTACCCTTATGTAGAAGTGAGACTTAAAAAG
>NW_006239197.1:877467-885807 GCF_000226075.1 Solanum tuberosum | reverse complement strand
CTACACTTTATAAAATGGAACTATTTCTTACACTTTATAAAGTGTAAGAAAAACTTACACTTTATTAAGTGTAAGAAATAGTTCCATTTTATAAAGTGTAGGAAATAGTTCCGTTATATAGTAAAATATACACGCTATGGGACTAACGGAAAACGTTTAGAATATTAGATAAAGTGGAATTTTTTCTTCCACTAAGCCTATTTTAGTTACTTACTAAAGTAATGGCTTATTTTGGTCACTTTTATGTTTTTGTGGCTTATTTAGGTTCCCAACTCCCACTTTTAATCACTTTGTTGACCTTTCAGTAATTGGTGAGAAAATAGGCTTCATTCATTTCCCAATATCATCTATCTCTAAACTAAAAATTAAAATTTTACTGTATTAAATTAATTTTATTAATAATACTTTAAAACTTTAAATTTGATTACTATTTTATTTTAATTATTTAATATCAAAGGATAGTGTGATTTTTTTTAATACTAAAACAGAAAGTACTACTATTAACTTAAGTATAAATTTTAGGAATCACATAGTTTTAATATGAAATTACAATCTATCCCTATTTAATTTGTAATTACATTAATCCCTGAAAAAGATAAACCAGATACATAATATGTAGCTCAGATACATTAAAAACTAGCTCGGATACATTATAAAATAAATCGGATACATAATATGGCTCGGATACATTAAAAACTTGCTCGAATACATTATAAAATAATTTAGAATTAGGAGAAAAATAAGGGATTTTAGAGATTTTTAAAAATAGAAAAAAATATTAGAAATAAGAAAAATATAAGACGCGTATTTCAGTAATTTTAACTTAAATGAATTTTAAGGTATTAGTTTGGTCGTACACACTAAATTTAAGAAGACTACCTAACTACTCACTTAAATAACAACTTCATTTATGAACAATTAATGAACGCGTATATGTACCCATCTCAGCGGCACCGAAGACAAAAAATATTTTTCCAAAAATTTGACCAACTAAACATTACTCTCTCTTCCTAATTACTTATCCATTTTTCCTTTTTAGTAGTCCCTAATTACTTGTCTACTTTGACAAATCAAGAAAGAATAATTTTTTTTACCTATTATACCCTCAATTAATTACTTTAAAAAAGGTAAAACTTTTTGAAAATCTTAAGTTTTTAATTCATCAACTTCATAATTAATAGGGACAAAATGGTAAACTCACTATATCAATAATTATTTTCTTAATAGATGTGTCAATTTAAAAGTAGACAAGTAATTAGGGACAAAAGAGTAATAAATAAAAAATATTTTCCTCCTCACCGAACACACTCCAAACCACTCACCAAAGTATATATTCTATTTCTCTTTCATTCGATTTTTAAAAAAAAAAACAATTAATGTTCAAAATCGTTTTATTTAAAAGGTAGACGAAATTCACACGTCATTTATACAATACATACATGCAAATGTTGCTTAAATATCTTATCTTATTGAAACTATATAAATATAAATAAAATTGAATAATGGCATCACCTTGTGTGTCTAATGTCGTCAAGTGTTTTTTCATACTGTTAATTTTACAAGATTTTGACTGAAAAAGAATTAAGAGAAAAGGGTCAAAATGCCCTTAAACCATGTGAAATAAATAAAAATGTCATCCGTTTATTATTTGATTAAAAAATGTCCTTATCGTCAATACGTTAGTTCAAATATGTCCTTACAGTCAATACTTTGATCCAGAAATGCCCTTATAATTACTAAATGGGTTAAAAATATCATTTCCGAACAAATATATTATTTTTTTCTTTTTAAACACATCTTCTTCCTAATTAAAATATTACTAAAGAACTCTATTCTAATTTTCTTTCTTTTAAAATCACTTTAACAAATAAAATGTAGGAAATTAATTTTTTCTTCTTAATCTAATTTTATCAATTAAAATAGAATAACTCCATGTACCCTTTCGATGAATAATATATGTCATATATATAAGATAATAGTACATCCATCATTAATTTTTATTTATGCAATGATAAAAAATAATTATAATAAAATAAGAAATATTTCTTTTTATTTTATTTTTATGAATTGAAACAGGATAAATATTTGCTAATTTTATAAATTATTATTATTATGAACATTTTTTACCTATTAAATAACAATAAGGCTAATTAAGAAAAAAAATGTGTTAAAAAGAGTACATAAATAGTTTGACTGACTAGTGATAAAGGGTCGATTTATGATTACACAGAGAAACAGTAAGAATGTGACAGATGGATCATAATAAGTACTTTAACAAATTGTTCTCCAATCTCCATGTATTAAAAACAGCTAACTTGTCTAAATAATTTAATTATTATTAATATACTATATACTATATAGTATATTTCTATTCTAATCAAAACACTGCTTAGCTGGCTTGTCTGAATTATCCACGTTCAAGAAATGATTACACAGTCAAAATCTGTACATTATTAAAATGAATCAACAATTATAGATATGTCAACTGGTCCACTTTGTCATGTCATTAACCAATTCAGCCTACTTTGGTTCATGATATAAGATGATGAGATATCTTATAAATTATAATTAAATTTACAATCTATTTGATTGAAAATATTGTCAAACTCTAAAGTGAACAAGGGCAAACAAATATTTTGTTGATTAAAATGTGTTCGATATGCAGGAAAAACATTTTTTTTTCCAATTTATCTATGCTCATCAATTGATCACATATTTTGAAAAATGTTTTTTTTTAAATAAGGAATATAATCGTAAGAAGAACAAATTCCACTAGTAATACCCTCCAACACACTTCATCTTAACCTCCACCCCCTCCTCCCATATATAGATATTTTTAGGATAATATTTTTTTTTTATGACAAGGGAAACCCGCAGAGGGTAAAATCCCCGCTCCTATACAATAGCTCGCAAACCACATAGGAGAGGTAACCCGCCCTAGGCAAGCCCGATGCGACGAGCTCGACCCAGAAGGCAAACCCCTTACTTTCGCTGGCAAGGGGTTTCGAACTTGAGACCTCCAACATGAAAGTCCCAAGCCCAAACCACTGGGCCACCCCTACGAAACACAAGATAAACTCAAACAGGGCATAAACTGGACTGACTCCCCACATCAAGAGCTTTTAGCTCTCGAATTAATAAGCAGCTCACTTATTTTCCTTCACACTGAACAAATCCTATATCTCCTATCAGTAAAACCTTTTCCCTTTACTTTTCACCCTCTCCTTTCCTAACATTTTGCTTATTTTAAGGATTCAGAATGTATTCCGATTAACTTAAAAGCAGATCAAATCAACTTAAAATACTCAAGGCATCAATGGAAAAACATTCTGAAATTCCAAGTTCATAATTGTACCCTTCTAGACATCAAACAGAAAAATATCAGTCTCACTCGAGACTTATAAAAGGTTAAGAAAGAAAATCAATCATCTTGGATGAGTACTATAAGAGTTGTCATTCTAAAAAGCACCAATCCCTCTAACAAAATTAGCATGGATACTATCTAATTCTCCATAGCCATAGAAATACCTCATGTTTGGTAATGCAGCTAGACCTAAATCAGTGTTTACTAACAGTAAGAGTTGAGCTTCAATGTGTACTCTGTCACAGAGTGAGCAGGAGACCACAGATCACCTGTTTGTCCAGGGTAAAAATTCACAAAGCAAGTGTGGACTCAAAGATGCGAACATGCACATGACTGATGTTGGGGACACATGGAAGCAACATTTACAGTGGTTGATCAAGAGTGCAAAAGGAAAGAGACTCAGGAGGCACAAATTTACAGAATGGTACAGTTCATGCCTTGACGCTCCAAAGAGATCAGAGAATATTTGGAGCCATAAACAGTTTTTGGATTTAAAACTCACACAAAAATGGTAGTTTCTTTTTATAGTTATATTCACAAATCACAAAACTTATTAAGAATTTTTACATGACTGCACAAAGTAGGTAAAAATGATTGACCAAATTTTCACACTAAAAAAGTGGAATCACAGTTTCCATATCACTGGTCTCTAAGATAAGAGAGATCACAGCAGTAAACATGAGATATCAGACCTTGCCAAACTAAACAATGTTCCAACAAGAGGATATAATGATGGGATGAAGATATCTTGCTGGTGGGAAGGTGGCAAAATCAACTCCTACCAGGATTAGAGAACTTGCTGTAAATTGCATTAAGCAACAACTCTGTGCAGTTCCTGTTACACAGAAAAACTCATTAAAGCTTGTAAATTTTGCAGCTAATAATTGAACTAGTCATGCAATAAGCAGAGGGGGTTGTACTCTGATCAGTTATTTTAACGACAATACAAAGAAATGACAACAGTCAAACTAGTAGCCACACTTCCAATCAAAGCAAACATATTTGCTACTATATCGTAAACCAATGACCTAGTTCTATGATGTACTACTTAAGCATTTAGAATTTCCAATACAAATTCGGACATTAATTTCTTAATTTAGAGTAATAAAATTTGTGCATATAAAGACTTCATAGAATACTACAAATCACAAGTTAAAAAGTAAAAATGCCATGGTTAAAAAGAACTAATTTACTCTACACGAATGATAGCTGTCATAATTTTTTTTAAAAAGGCAGAGGGAAATGGAATAAATACTTACTTTACACTTTTCACTTATCATCAATCATCAGTGTCTTGACAACATAGCATTTCTATAACATAAGCAGATATGAAGAGAAGTTGCCACAAACATATATAATTTGGCGGTATGTGCACACTTTCAAGTCTATTTTCACCTCCTCTATCTACCATGAAGGTTTATAGGAGAGGGTCCACAACAGCTATTTCATGTCAAACTAGCCTCCACTTTGCATTGAGAACTGAGGCACTCGACCTAGTGGAATGATTAGATCTTTCATGATCTCATATTCCGCTGTGCTTATCTGAGCACCATCAAGCACCTGTTTAGCCAAAGGGAACAAAAGGAGATCTCAGTCCACCTGGCCTCTTTGAGTCAAGAAACTATTAACGTCTTATGCTGGAAAACTAGGAAAAAATAAAAAGAAAATACGTCAGTGCAATAATGTACTAGAAAAGCCCCATTATAGATGAATTTTAGGTTACGTCCCGATATGATAAATAGTCACATCTTCAATCCTAACAACGTAGGCAAACACTCCATCCACTACTATGTAAAAATATCTCCTGCAGTATCAAAGGGAATATTTTGAAATATTCACTAATCTTCTCTTACTTTACTTCAATGAATCTAGACACATAATACTGTTAATTCACTCGATTTTCACATAAAAACATTTGTCAACCATGTATGCTCGAGTATAACTATTATCCTGCATTCTAGTTAATCTGTGGAAGGGTAGCAAATGAAATCAGGTTCTCTTGATTTTCAACAAAAACATTTTGAACCATGTTTGCTCACGTATAATTACTACTACTGCATGCTTGTTAGCGAATCTGTGAAAGGTTGGTAAATGATATCAAGTGGAGTTTTGGACAGCTTGCTCTGTTAAGCTTATAGCATTCACCTGAACCTCAGGAGCTGCCATATGCCTCATGAAAATTCCACAAAACCAAGTTCAACTATAAGCAGAACAAGTATATCAATCCACAAGTCACTTGCAAAATGGAAAAAGAGACATTTATTGTTGGAGGTTATTTATTAGTGCACCTCCCTAATCTTTCAGTTTTCAACTTGATGAACAAGAGCAGCTAAGCTAGAACAACTATAATACAAACAACTTCTCAGTAAAAGCCAGCCACAAGTCAACACCACAACTTTCTATTTTATCGTTGACAACAATACAACTTCAATGCAAACTCATCAAACAACTTTGTTCACTACCCAAAGGAAGGAATACATATTAGCGTATTCTTAGTAATGTTTTCTGGCAAGCAGGAGGGTACAAAACGGCAAGTCTACCATGTAATTAGCTTTTCTTTTCCCTACCTACAGGTGGCCATTTTGAAACTGCTGTTATTATATGCCTTTCACTTAAAATACATAATCATTTCATTTTCTTCCAGTATAAGTAATCGGGTTATATTTGACTATAAACACATGTAATGGAATTTAGAAGTTCATCCAACCCAAGCTCCACATTTTTGCATCAAATCTCTTCCTTGGTCTTTTGGTTTCTCTTCCATACGAGGATGACACAGTCCTGCATCTTCTTGGAATTTCAATAGTACATCCCATCTCCCATCACAATGGTTTCATTTAAGAGGAGGAGTAAATTGCATACCGAAGAAACAAGAAAGAAAGTGGTTGAGTTTCCCTGTTGCCTTGCAAACTTGAGAGTAATAAATAAAACAAGGAAGAAACAATTTTTCAAAAAAAAGAAGACTTCATCAAAATCCCCAAGGTTCAACAGCACATGGTTTGAAACTTGGCGGAAACTGAGCCCGCCCATCTAATCTTCTCCACTTAAATATCAAACTACAAGGTTGAAACTCACACATCTCGCGTTGTACTCTTATCACTAGACCAATGCCCCGAGGCTTAAAAACAAAGATGATCACATTCCTAGAAGAAGCAACAGGGGAAATGATTGGAATATGTTTTGGAACTGTAGTTCTCTAGAAGATGGGACAACAAAAACTCCAAAGAACAGTTAAGCCGTAATCACACTCTAAAGAACATATGTTTCAATTCTTTTCTTTGGAAACAATATAGTCAACATCTAAAGAACAGTTGGTCCTTTCTAAGTAACACGAAAAAAGAACTGAAAAAGTAATGTCTATCACATATAAAGGCTTAGTGCCCTAATAAATTGCATTTACCAAAATATTCAAGCTCGAGTTAGTGAAAACTGTTACCATCAAAATATAGGCATCTATGTCCAATATAATTCTGGAAGGTGGCAAATCTAGTGAAGATTTAAAAGAACTAACTAGACCTAGGGAGGGGATGGAAGGGATTCCTGAGAACAAATGTTAAGAGTGAGATAAAGGAAAGAAAATTGCATGAGAACATAGAAGCTTATGATCCCAAAATTCTACCTTTGGAAGCGAAGTCCTTCGCCCTGTCATATATGGAGTCAGTGTGGGTATCCTACATACAGAAAGGGCATCAAGAAACAGAAGTACAATAAGTTGCCACTGCTTCATTCGGAATGCAGGGAGTGGATCCACAAAAGACATTGTATTTAAGAGGAGAACCTGCACATGTCAAACGAAGAAGAGTCATCCTCACAGATGATGATTACTGATTAGTCATGACATGCAATGATATCCTTAAACCACAAACACCCTCGTCTACCTAACTACACCATCACAGCCAACACACCAATGGAAATCTCAGTAGATGGTTCTAAACACATCAAAGAACCTCCTCTAGCTTTTGAAAATGCACACAAACCTCATTTGTAAGTATAATGGCGCTAAACAAGCTTATTTCTTCTCTTAACTTAAGAATTAAGTAAAAACCATGAAATTGAACTACATATGGCAGCAAACCGTGAGCAACTTCAAGAGTCTTAGAAAACAAAATGCCATCCCATCACCTCCCCCAGCCAACTACACAATGCTTGGCAGAATCATTCCATCATAATTATAGGTGGTACTTGTACTGACTTCCTCCCCAAGGACCCCAACCCCCATCACAAAATGTCGATTGTTTGAGGCTGAGTGAAAAGAGAGAACCATAAATTTGGACTTTCAGGTAGTCTAGACAATCCTTTACAAGCCTCTTGTATTCTGCAACTTCATGCAATGCACAGTACTGACAACATTTAATAGCATATTAAAAGTTATCTCCTACTGGGAAATGAAATCCTAAACCAAAACAAAACCATGAGATTAAAATTGCTTCCAAATACAAAATCAAAGCAAAAGAAATTAAAATTGATTCCTAACTGCACAAAAAAAGGCAACCACTTAATGTCTCTTGACAGCATGCAGAAGTCATTGACTTGACAACTTCCACAGTTGTGCTAAAAAAGCTTTGGGAAGGGGAAGGTAATATCTTAAAATGTAATCATACCATTCCTTGCTCTAAAGTTGATATTGGTACTGGCAGCCTAAGGTCAGCAACCAATCCCGGCAATGCTCGAGCAAGACAGCCAGCTAGAGTCTGCTTGATCTCAGTTGACAGGCCATCAGACAACACAATTTTGTGAGGATATTCTCTTCCATTGATAGACAAATACTCCTCATTATTGTTTTCATCATGCCCATATATAAATGCCAAGGACGATGATGATATCCATGTGAAGAGGGAATTAAACATTGTTGCGAAAGGTGACAGCTGAAGAAAATCAGACACACACACCAAAAAAAAGGTTTAGAAAGGAAAAAAGGAAGGGTGTGTGTGTGTGTGTGTGTGTGGGGGGGGGGGGGGGGGGGGGGGGGGGGGGGG
>NW_006239197.1:850169-876877 GCF_000226075.1 Solanum tuberosum | reverse complement strand
GGGAAGATATGAAGAGAGAACAAGAATATTAAACAGTGGTTGCAAGTTCCAAGAGTGTAAAAGGTTTGATGAGCAACTTACAGTCATATTAAACCCCTCGGGTGGACCATCATACCAACAGTCCTCTGATTCAAAAACATCATAATTTGGCATCCCTGGTTTTCTTGGCCATTTTAAAGGAGCTGGTTCTATATCAAGCATCTCAGTCTCCTGAAGTATTGCTTCATCCACTTCTTGTGAAGTTGGCAATATTACAATCCCGGCTTTGGACACTAAATATCACATGCAACAGAACTCAAAAGCAATTAGATGCAAAGAGTGTATGACTTACAAATCTCCTAATAAGGAGGGTCAATGAAAATGTCATACCAGCATCAGGGACATCAGAACCTGAGGCAACAGCCTCTGCTGCTTGGCTTAGTGCTGCTGCACAGGCTTCTGCAGATTCAAACCGATATGAATCATCATCCTCTTCCATGTCAGTAGAGGCTGATCCCCCATAAGCTTGGTTCTCATATTCTGATATTTTGGATGAGCTCTCTGTTTTCTTGCCAATGCCACCATCGATAATTTCATCAGCCCAAGTAACTGACTGAGACATTTTCTTGGAATTTGAAGATTTTAAAGAAGATTTGAGTAATTGTTTATCATGTTCACCATGGGATGCATATTTCCTTCCGTCATCCGACATAATTAGGACACTTTTGTTCTTGACATCATGTTGGGAAGGACCAGAAGACACTTCACCAGAATTAAATTTGTCCACCTTCAAAAATCTAGTGTTCTTATCCGATTTTTCTGTTTCTTCTCCAGAACGCAACTGCAAGGCATCAACTCGCTTTCCCAGTATAGAAACATCATCATCCCTAACTTTGTACCTCGTCTTCGCTTGGGCTTCTTTGAACTTTTCACTCGAGACAGCATTTACAGGAGCTGGAAACTTTGAAACGCTATACTCATCTTGAGTTATTATAGTGCTGGAAAAATCAAACTCATTAAGTATCATGTTTTTCTCATCTTGGAGTCTGGCATGCTTATTCTTGAATCCTGCAAAATTACTAGTATTTGTCATTATCAACAAGGGCATAAATTTTGATTAGCTAGAATAAGAAGTCTCTTATATTCTAAAATTTCAAATGAAGCGACTCCAGCAAGCATAAGCTAGAGAACCATTCCCCTATCAACTACAGATACCTGTTTAGATCATTGAAATTCTCGTACCTTTGTTAATGTTTTTCAACAGTGCTGGATTCACACTTCGATCTCTCTGTGGAACATAGCCTTCAATTGCATTAGATGGACCCATCCACTCTTCCAATGAAACTTCACCACCCCCCTTTACATCCACTTTTTCCTGGATTTTCAACTTAGAAGATCCTAGATCTCCATTTTCCTTCACATCTTCTGGGGAATGTAAATGCAACCCCTTAAATAGATTCAGGACTTGATTAAGCTTTGCTGGATTCAGTGTAGAACTTCTCTCATCCTGCAAGCTACCAGCAAATGCTCCGCTATTGACAACACAATTTGTTGAACAGTACATGTATGTTTCATGAAGATCATAAACTTTATGCTCCTTCAATGATATTCTGTAATGTCCTTTCCGAGACCTTTCAGAAGGCAGAGAATTGCTGCAAAGAGGATAACCACACATGTTAGCTATTGATCGTTCAGTTACTACATCCTGATAATCACTCCGAGACAACAGAGATCCAGCAGCAATGAGTTGGTTTTCATCTTTGATGCCTTCAAGAAGACAGAGTTGTAATTTGTGGACAGCATCTTTAACAGCGACGGCTTCTCCCTTTGCCATTAGAGAACTCGTCTGAAGTACTGATAACAAATAAAAGTTATTACAATAACTTGATAAAATACATGATATGAGATGGATATTAGATATCAAAAATAAATCTCACTCATTCTGCATGTTATTCACCATGGACACCATAAGCATACAAAAGAACATCTATTATACCATATGAGATCTTACACCGATAAATGTTACTCCCTCCATCCCAATTTATGTGGCAGATCCAGTAAGAATGTTATACACAAGCACATCCCAATTACAGTTACACAAAGTCTCTTGATATTAAGTTTTGCTAGGAGTAAAACACTTATGTTTTCTCTGTTCATGATCATTGCAACAAAATCAAGATGTGATGGTAAAGGGAGAAGTGAAGTGTAATGATGTAAAGGTTGATAATTCACAAAACAGGGAGTACTAATTTATCCAAACACAAATAACAAATGACGGAACCAAGCAATTGCAAGTGGCATACGATCAAACATGTTACCTGCAGACATCAGCATAACTACCTAATACTAAAAAGTATAGTCCATATATAGTTATGTGAAGTTCCATTGCCCTAATCGTGGAACTTCACATGTGCAATTGAAGGGGAAGAGAACGTTGACTAAAGGAAAATTCATCTTAACAATGATTAATAAAATTAACTAAACCTCACTCTTGCCTTAGGGTCAATTCATCAACTATCAGAAAAAGGATTATTTGTCCTTCTAATATCAATAATAAATTATATTTATTCTCCATTATACTTTTTCAACAAATATATCCTTATAATCATATTTTAAAATTATATTTAGCTCCACCCATAAAGCTGAGTTATATTTAATCATCACCCATTTCAAGTTTAAAAAGTCACTGTACCATACTATTATTGAACGTAAAAACCAACTTCATTGACTAGAAACACCAACTCTAGAGGAAAAAAAGGAATGACAGGTCATAAAAGTAATTAGCAATTTAAACCAATCAATTCAAGAAGTGACAAAAATGAAACTAGAACATGAAGAGCTTGGACCTGCAATCTATTCTGGCTTGTATGCGGAGCGCTAAGCAGCATGAGAGCTTTTTTGTCTATGTGAGTGTATAGTGGAGGCTAGATCACTCCGCAACCCTACTTCTTTATCAAGGTTCTGAATAACAGCGAAAAGAAAAGGAAAAAAGAAACTTGGACAGGGTTCTTTTCAATCAAAATTTAAGGCTATCAATCATTCGTCGATATTAAGTTTTGCTAGGAGTAGAACACCTATGTCTGCTTTATTCATTATCATTGCAACAAAATCAAGAATGTGAATATAAAGGGAAAAGTGAAGAGTAATGATGTGAAGGCAGTGATTTCACAAAATAGTACTAATTAATACAAACAACAAATAACAAATGAATGAACCAAGAATTTGCAAGCGGCATATTATCAAACATGTTACGTGCATGACTACCTAAAACTAAAAAGTGAAGTCCATATATAGTTATGTGAAGTTCCATTGCCTTCACTCCGCAACCCTTCTTCTTTATCAAGATTCTGAATAACAGTGAAAAGGTAAGGAAAAAAGAAACTTGGACTGGATTCCTTCCAATCAAGATTAAAGAATCTTGGACAGGGTTCCTTTCAATCAAGATTAAGGCTATCAATCATTCGTTGATGTTAAGTTTTTTCTAGGAGTAAAACACTTATGTTTGCTTTGTTCATTATCATTGCAACAAAATCAAGAATGTGATGATAAAGGGAAAAGCTAAGAATAATGACGTAATGGCACTGATTTCCACAAAAAAGCAAATAACAAATGACTGAACCAAGAATTTGCAAGCGGCATATTATCAAGCATGTTACCTGCAGAAATCAGCATGACTACCTAATACTACTAAAAAGTAAAGTCCATATATAGTTATGTGAAGTTCCATTGCCTTCACTCCGCAACCCTACTTCTTTATCAAGATTATGAATAACAGTAATAAGGAAAGGAAAAACCCTACTTCTTTATCAAGATTCTGAATAGCAGTGAAAAGGAAAGGAAAAACCTTACTTCTTTATCAAGATTCTGAATAACAGTGAAAAGGAAAGGATAAAAGAAACAAGGACAGGGTTCCTTTCAATCAAGACTTTAAGGCGATCAATCATTCTCGTTGATATTGAGTTTTGCTGGGAGTAAAACACTTATGTTTGCTTTGTTCAATATCATTGCAACAAAATCAAGAATGTGATGATAAAGGGAAAAGCCAAGAATAATGACGTAAAGGCAGTGATCTCCACAAAAACAAAGAACAAATGACTGAACCAAGAATTTGCAAGCGGCATATTATCAAACATGTTACCTGCAGAAATCAGCATGACTGCCTAATACTAAAAAGTAAGTCCATATATAGTTATGTGAAGTTCCATTACCTTCCCTCCGCAACCCTACTTCTTTATCAAGATTCTCAATAACAGCGAAAAGAAAAGGAAAAAAGAAACTTAAACAGGGTTCTTTCCAATCAAGATTTTAAGGTTAACAATCATTAGTTACAAGTGATTCTCGTACCTTAAAAGAAAAAAAGCACTGGTAATTTCACCCTAAATCATCAACTTAATTGAATCTCTCTACAGCGCCCCCAAGAACAACGAAAGAATCAGGTCTCTGTAAGCTCTACAAATGGCGGCTGTAGGCTTTGAATTGTTGGGAAAATGGCAAGGCAACTCTTATTAATAGTAGTACTGTAGTAGTGTTGGCAAAATTCCCAAAAACAAAGGCGGTTGGATAACGGGTCAACCCATATAACCCACAGTAAAAATGGGTAAACCCGAGAGTACAAACGCGGAATTTGGAATTAGTTAGTACAATTAATTAATTAAAGGGGTCCTTTGATTATTAGTTAGGGCTAAAAATCAATAAGAAAAAAACGAATAAAAATATTTCTAAAATAAATTAATTAGAAAATTAGGGTTAAAAAAAACAAACATTTGTAGTTCCAAAATAAGGTACCATCTTCTAGTCCTTTTTTTTATAACCATCTATTCATTTTGTTAGTGATTTTACTAATTACCGCTTTAGGAATTTTAATAATTAACATGGATTTACTAAATTAACAAAAAAAATCTTGATGTTTGTTATCATCAAATATTATTTTCTTATTTATTCAATTATTTTCCACAACTTGAACAAAGCAAAATAAAAATATTTCTACACTTTTTTCTTAATGAAAAAATTACTCCATCATATTTGAGCTTCTATATCAAAACATGAACTAATTGCTATTGGTCAAGCTTTTTCGACCACTTATACATACTTTAATAGTGTCATTAACTATACCAACATGGACTAATTGTTATTGGTTAGAGCTTTTTCGAGCACTTGTCCATACTTTAATAATGTCATTAACTTTTTTGAACACGGATAAATAATATGAGATCGTTTGATAGGATATATAAGAATAACATTAAATAGAGTGTATTAATACATAATAAAGTGTAGCATTAGCATTATTTCTTCACCCCTAACTACTAACAGTGTCATCAATTTCTTTAGGGAAAGAATCTGTCACCTTTCAACTTTGTTATTTAGAGCTGATATATCCGTTTTTGCAAAAGTGATTCATATATACCTCACGGTTACACACATAGCTCACATATATCTCTTTTCTTATAAAAGGAAGTGAAAAAAATAATTTAATATTTTAAAAAGGTAACATTTATGTAAGGGAGATAATTTTCTATAAGATATCTTTAATTAAATACGCAATGAATAATCATGATACAGGCCAACTGAATACTAAAGATTTCAACTTATTTTGGAGACTGAATTGTTTTAACAAAATTAAGTACTTTATGTGGTTCTTTAATCACAATCGTCTATTCACTTGTCAATACCTTAACTTAACATGTATTAATATAGAATCACTTTGTGATATGTGTAAAAAATTTGAAATCATTAATTACATATATTTTTCACTATAACTCTTCTCATAAATATTGAGAGAAATTAAGTATATTTACTGAGATCAGGAAGACAATGAATCAAATGATCGTGATTAACTCAACAGATGGCGTAAGCTTAAAAAAAACAACTCCCGAGGTTGGAACCACACTTCCCTTTCTATATTTGGATTTGGAGTATATGGCTATCCAAAAATCACAATTATCATAACAACACTAAAGATGTTTTTCACATGTCCACATCATATGAAGAACTATAAAATTTATCCATTTGACTAATAAAGATATTTTCGGATGAGATAGTAATGACTATAATAACACATATTAAATGAGATTTATCGATTTATGTCTTTAATTAAACGTAGATTAATTATTAAATCACAATACGATAATAAGGAGGAGCAGATAACATTTTGCATGATACTTTTTAAAATTGGGCAACAGATTTTAGTGCAAAAAACAAACATTTAATTCTTCATCAAGTGTTGAACTATCATCTCTACTGTACATTCTTCTTTAATTTAAGCTGAGAAAATGCAAGTTCAGAACTTCAAGATATTAACTGACTCACTTGAGGTAATTAATTTACTTCATAATAAAAGAAACTCTCACGTATATTATATGAACGCAAAAAAATTGCTCCGAGAAAACCCTAATCAAACATGAACTTTGAAAGAAAAAATAAGATGACAGACTTGCTAGACATAAAAAAATGAAAACGGATAGAAAACCTATAAAGTAAAAACTACTCCTTTTGTAAAACATAAACAAACTTTTACGTAAAATTCGATTTATATGATCATAATAATCTTGTGCTAGCATCAACGGAATCACCTCAGTTTATAAATTATAATGATGCATAATAATATTAATAAATAATACTCCAAACTCCTTTTAAAAAAATAAAAGTAAATAAATATATGTATCAATTTATTTATTTAGTTACTGGAGATATGTAGAGCGGTGTGTGTATTACGGATCCTCTGGGGGTAATATCTTCCAACTCGAAGGATAAGCGAAGTCATTATGCAGGGTATATAAGCGCAACGAACCCTGAAGCCCCATCTTCAATCACTCTCTCTGACATATATCTTCTTCTCTAAATTCTTCCATTGATAAAAATGATCTTCTTCGTCGATCCTGTTTAATATAAGGGATCGTAATTGCATTAGATCTGTATCGGCCATCACAAAGGTCGATTCATGTAAGATATTTGTCATTTTATTTTGTTTTTAAATGTAATTTTCGTTGATTTTTCGTTTTGTTATTCAAAACGTAGAATTTGGAAAACTTTTGATTGTTTTTGAAATTTTGAGCTGTTGTAGGATCAGGAGATTAGAGGATCGGATAAAGGTTTGTTCCTGAAAAGCAGAGTCAATTGCAAAGTGAGTTTCTGCATTTTCTGGTGCTAATTTTCCATTTTTCTTATTGAGCTTGATTACTATATATGAGTTGATTTCTGGTGTAATGAATAATTTTAGCTATTGTGGATTTTTTGGAAGTTGAAATTGGAGATTCCTGTTAGTTTTTGTTGAATGTTTTCAACTAGGAGATTGTTCTTTTGTTTATATTTTGTATTAGAGTAGAAATCATAGCCGTGAAAATCAAAGTGTTGGCTTGCGAGAAAAATGAACTCTAGTGTAATTATGTAAAAGTTTTTTTTTTTTTTTTGGAATCTTGCGAGAAATTGTTAGGCCTTATTTCAGGTATTGGTGTAAAATTGGCATTTCTCAACTTCTATATCAGAATATGTTTTTAGGTTTGAATTGAACCATAGCTTCAGGTGAACAAGAATGAGAAGGATGAGATCTACTTTTTTCTTTATGACTGAGAAAATGGTAGAAAGTTTTGGGTGGAATCGGGATTTTCAAATGCAGTAGTTTCCTTCTTGCTTTCCCAAATACATATCGGTTGAGTTGTTAATTTGATTAAACTTAGAGGACATATGTGAAGCTAGTGATTTCCCTTTCCTGGCCGGTAAATTCATAAACTGGTTGTGCCCAGTTTCTTCTTGTATTTTTGGCCTATGATTATCTGCTAATTTTTAACTTTGTTTACACTTGTTTATTTTAAATTCTTCACATTCTTTGGTGGAATACCATTAATGTAGGAATTGGGTAGTTAGCTGGGAATACTAATTGTGTGGGAGGAGAGGAAGGAAATCATAACTTTCTGTTGTTTTTCCACAGGTTATCATCACGCTTGGCTCTGCACTTCATTGAGCGTTTAAGGGCTTGTATTCGTCCTATTCGATGGCTGATACCCGGAATAGTAATGTCAAGGTTTCTAATGACAAAGCATCCGGAACAGCCAATCCTTATGCCATCAATCTGGACAACTTCGGTAAAAGATTAAAAACATTATACTCCCACTGGACTGAACACAATGATGAACTTTGGGGAGCTTCTGAAGTTCTTGCCATAGGAACTCCTCCTCCATCTGAGGATCTGCGGTATCTGAAGTCGTCAGCTTTAAATATGTGGTTAGTTGGGTATGAATTTCCTGATACTATTATGGTTTTCATGAAGAAGCAGATCCATTTTCTTTGTAGCCAAAAGAAGGCCTCCTTACTTGAAGCTGTCAAGAAAACCTCCAAGGATGTTGTGGGAGTGGATGTTGTAATGCACGTGAGGTCTAAAAAGGATGATGGGACTGGTGCAATGGATGCAATTTTTCGAGCTATACAAGATCAGTCAGAGTCAAATGTGCCCGTTGTTGGACACATTGCGAGAGAAGCTCCTGAAGGGAATCTTTTAGAGACATGGACTGAGAAGCTAAAGAATACACAATTTCAGCTCAGTGATGTAACTAATGGATTCTCTGACCTGTTTGCTGTCAAGGACACCGCTGAAATTATGAATGTGAAGAAAGCTGGCTATCTGACTTCATCAGTGATGAAGCACTTTGTAGTCCCAAAGCTGGAAAGGGTTATCGATGAGGAAAAGAAGGTGTCACATTCTTCACTAATGGATGACACTGAAAAGGTCATACTGGAACCTGCAAAGATTAAGGTGAAGTTAAAGGCAGATAATGTCGACATCTGTTACCCTCCAATTTTTCAGAGTGGAGGGGAGTTTGATCTGAGACCAAGTGCATCAAGCAATGATCAGAATCTTTACTATGATTCGACAAGTGTGATTATCTGTGCAATTGGTTCTCGATATAATAGTTACTGCTCAAATGTTGCTCGAACCTTTCTAATTGATGCCAATCCAATGCAAAGCAAGGCTTATGAAGTCCTTCTGAAGGCCCATGAGGCTGCAGTTGGAGCTCTGAAACCAGGAAACAAGGCTGGAGATGTCTACCAAGCAGCACTCAATGTGGTTGAAAAGGAGGCACCTGAATTGGTTGCAAATTTGACAAGATCTGCAGGAACTGGAATTGGGCTTGAGTTCCGTGAATCAGGGTTAAACCTAAACGGCAAGAATGATAGAATACTGAAATCTGGCATGGTTTTTAATGTGTCTCTTGGGTTTCAGAATTTGCAAACAGAGTCTAAAAACCCAAAAACTGAAAAAATTTGTGTTTTGCTTGCTGATACAGTTGTTATTGGTCAAAATGCTCCAGAAGTGGTGACTTCTATGAGTTCTAAAGCTGTGAAGGATGTGGCTTACTCATTCAACGAGGATGAAGAAGAAGAGGAGGAGCAGCCGAAGGTCAAAGCTAAGCCTGTTGCCGCCAATGGACTCTCATCCAAGGCTATGCTTAGATCAGTTAACCACGAGACATCAAGGGAGGAACTAAGGCGGCAACACCAGGCAGAATTGGCCCGCCAAAAGAATGAAGAAACTGCACGGAGGCTCACAGGAGGAAGTTCTGGGGGTGCAGATAGTCGTGGTGCTGCAAAAGCCACTGGTGACCTGCTTGCATATAAGAACATTAATGATCTGCCACCTCCAAGAGAGTTGATGATTCAGGTTGACCAGAGGAGTGAGGCTATTCTTTTACCTATTCATGGTACCATGATTCCATTCCATATTGCCACCGTGAAAAGTGTATCTAGTCAACAAGATACTAACCGTACCTGCTATATCCGAATAATGTTCAATGTTCCTGGCACTCCATTCACTCCTCATGACACAAATACTCTAAAGTTCCAGGGATCAATATATGTTAAAGAAGTTTCATTTCGTTCAAAGGACCCAAGGCACATCACTGAAGTGGTTCAACAAATAAGAACCCTCCGCAGGCAGGTTGTCTCTAGAGAATCAGAGAGAGCTGAGAGAGCAACTTTAGTATCACAGGAGAAACTTCAAGTTGCTGGAGCCAAATTTAAGCCAATAAAGTTGTCAGATCTGTGGATTCGTCCGGTATTTGGTGGTCGCGGAAGAAAGCTTCCTGGTACTCTAGAGGCTCACACAAATGGATTCCGGTATGGAACTTCAAGGCCAGATGAGAGAGTGGATGTTATGTATGGTAACATCAAACATGCATTCTTCCAGCCAGCAGAAAAGGAAATGATTACAGTCCTCCACTTTCACCTGCACAATCACATAATGGTGGGGAACAAGAAAACCAAGGACGTGCAGTTCTATGTTGAAGTGATGGATGTTGTGCAGACAATTGGGGGTGGAAAAAGATCTGCTTATGATCCTGATGAGATTGAGGAGGAACAGCGTGAAAGGGATCGGAAAAACAAGATTAACATGGAATTTCAAACATTTGTGAACAAGGTAAATGACCTCTGGACCCAGCCTCATTTTAAAGGGCTTGATTTGGAGTTTGATCAGCCGTTGAGAGAGCTTGGATTCCACGGGGTGCCCCACAAGTCAACAGCTTTTATAGTCCCAACATCTAGCTGCCTTGTTGAGCTCGTAGAGACCCCTTTTGTTGTGATCACTCTCTGTGAGATTGAGATAGTCAACTTGGAGAGGGTTGGTCTCGGGCAGAAGAATTTTGACATGACAATTATATTCAAGGACTTCAAAAGAGATGTTATGCGAATTGATTCTATCCCTTCAACTTCCCTTGATGGCATCAAGGAGTGGCTCGATACAACTGACCTTAAGTACTACGAGAGCAGGCTGAATCTGAATTGGCGTCAGATACTGAAAACAATTACTGATGATCCAGAAGAGTTCATAGAGAATGGTGGATGGGAATTTTTGAATTTAGAAGGTACTGATTCGGAATCTGACAACTCACAGGAGTCTGATCAAGGATATGAACCTTCAGATGTAGAGCCTGTTTCGTCAGACGAGGAAGATGATGAAAGTGCATCACTAGTTGAGTCGGAGGATGATGAAGGAGAGGACTCTGAGGAATATTCAGAAGAAGAAGGGAAAACATGGGAAGAGCTGGAAAGAGAAGCAAGCAATGCCGACAGAGAGAAAGGAGCTGAATCAGACAGTGACAATGATAGGAAGAGGAGGAATATGAAGGCTTTTGGGAAAGGTCGTCCTCCAGAGAGAAGAAATCTCTCTAGCAACATTTCCAAGAGACCCAGGTTTAGGTAAAAGAACGTGCTAGACTGTCTTAGGATATTAGTTTATGCTACATAAGTTATAAGCAGCTGTAAAGTATTTACCCGACAACTGAGTTTAGACTTGGATCTTAGAATAGCTATTCTCTCTTTCTGTGTTTGCGAAGTAGTGAATTCGTGTAAAATCAGATTGTGCAACTTAAGTTGGGTTTAAGTTCCGTTTAATTTTTGACACTGTCCTTTTGTTTTTCAAATTTTACTCAGTTACTTGCCAGCTACATTTCAAACAATTGTAAGGTTTTGTTCCTAGCTATTTCTTAGTGTTATGGCAGTACCTGAGCAGTATTTGCATATACTCTCAGCTTTTGTATTTTGTGTTTTTCTCACTCTCGTGGTTGGATGACCCCAATTGAGATAGGCGATCTCTCATCTCACATTTTGTGCTCAAAACATGATGTAGTAAATTGTTTTATTGCTATGACAAATTAATAAATCTGGTTACGAGAAGCTTCAAATATCTATCCATAGAATCACAAACTAAAAAGAATTTAAAGGCCAAATTAAGGCCTATAGCTAGCAATGCATCTATATAATATGCTTAAAATTGGTCTCAAGACAATTTACTAAACATATGCTACTCCAAGATACATTGGTCTCAAGACCATTTGCCATTTATATGCTACTCCCAGAAAACAATATGCAGGTTTTCTCACAGGCATAACAGATAAAAACATTAGACATGTTTCCATAGATCTGAGGCTTAGTAATTTACAATAAGATCAAAATTACCACCTAAATAGAACCAACACCAGCAAAAAAAAAAAGAAGCAAAATAGTAAGTCTTTGCATCCCTAAAGGAACATAATAAAGAAACAGCCTTCTACTAACCCATCTACCTGAACTTCATTCGCTTGCTGGCAGCAGAACTAGGAGCAGCTCGTGACTTGCCAAAGTTCTTCTTTTTCCTCTTCTCATCCTCACTATCTGATTCATTAATCTCCCTGTCGGCATAGCTTGCTTCTTTCTCCAGCTCTTCCCATGTTTTACCTTTTTCTTCCTCTGAATCTTCATTGTCATCCTCTTCTTCATCATCTTCAGAGTCAACCAGAGATTCACTATCAGACTCTTCATCATCAGAGTCAGACTCAGGTTCAGCATCCGAAGGTTCATAACCTTGGTCCGACTCTGAATCTCCAGATGATGAATCAGTACCTTCCAAGTTTAAGAATTCCCAACCACCTTCATCAATGAATTTCTGTGGTTCATCAGTTATGGTCTTCAGTACTTGACGCCAATTCAGATTCACCTTGCTCTCATAATACTTGATGTCAGTTGTGTCAAGCCATTCCTTGATGCCATCAAGGGATGAAATAGGGATTGAATCTATCCGCATGACATCGCGCTTGAAGTCCTTGAAAACAATAGCCATATCACAGTTCTTCTGCCCAAATCCAACTCTCTCCAAGTTAACAATCTCAATCTCACTTAGGGTTATCACAAGGAATGGCGTCTCTACCAGCTCAACCAAACAGCTGGAGGTTGGTACAATGAAAGCTGATGATTTATAGGGAACACCATGGAACCCAAGTTCTCTCAGAGGTTGATCAAACTCCAGGTCGAATCCCTTGAACTGAGGCTGGCTCCAAATATCATTCACCCTGTTCACAAAACTCTGGAAGTCCATGTTGATTTTGTTCTTTCGATCTCTTTCCCTCTGTTCTTCCTCAATCTCATCTGGATCATATGCAGACCTCTTTCCACCTCCAAGCGTTTGGACCACATCCATTACCTCAACATAGAACTGAACATCCTTTGTCTTTTTTTTCCCCACCATTATGTGGTTGTGCAGATGAAAGTGAAGAAGGGTAACCATCTCCTTCTCTGCTGGCTGGAAGAACACATGCTTGATATTACCATACAAGATGTCAACACGTTCATCTTGTCTTGTGGTTGAATACCGGAAACCATTGGCATGAGCTTCCAGTGTACCAGCAAGCTTTCGTGCACGACCACCAAATGTGGGACGGATCCATAAGTCAGGCAGCCTAACTGGCTTGAATTTATTCCCTGCAAGGACAAGTTTTTCCTGAGTCACTAAAGTTGCTCTTTCGGCTCTCTCAGACTCCCTTGACATATAATTACGTCTAAGTGTTTTAATCACCTGGACCATTTCACTTATGTGCCTATGATCCTTGGAACGAAATGAAACTTCTTTTAGGTAGATGGCACCTTGATTCTTCACATCAGTAGGTGAGAAAGGGGTACCAGGAACATTAAATATGATTCGGATGTAGTCCTGTTGGCTTGAAACAGTCTTAACAGTAGCCACATGGAAAGGAACCATATTACCATATATTGGTAAAAGGATGGCCTCATTCTTTTGGTCAACCTGAATAATCATCTCTCTGGGTGGTGGTAGGTCATTGACATTCTTATAGGCAACAACGTCAGTCGAAGTCCTAGCACTCCTGTTATTCCCGGTTAATGTTTCTTCACCAGCAAGACGTCGAGCAGTCTCTTCATTCTTCTGACGGGCAAGTTCTTCCTGGTGCTGCCTTCGCTTCTCTTCTCTTGAAATCTCATGATTGTCAGACCTAAGTGTTGCCTTGGAATACATGGTATCCCTACCATTGGACTCTGCTTTCATTTGTGGCTCCTCTTCTTCTTCATCTTCATTGAAAGAATAGGCCACATCCTTCAAAGCTTTGGAGCTCAAATGGGTGATCACATCACGACCATCCTTAGTGACTATCACAGTATCTGCTAGCAAAAGTGAAAAATTCCGGCTCTTTTCTTTGTTGGTCTCATTCTGCAGATTGTGGAAACCAAGTGACACATTGAAAACCATTCCCGGTCTCAACAGTTTATCATTTTTAGCATTTAGGATCAACCCTGACTCTCGAAACTCAAGACCAATCCCTGTCCCAGCAGACTTTGTCAGGTTGTTCACCAATTCAGGAGCATCCCTGTCAACCACAGCAAGAGCTGCTTGATAAACAGCACTAACCTTGTTACCAGGTTTCAATGCACTTATTGCCGCCTCCTGGGTTTTAAGAAGCACCTCATAAGCCTTGGTCTGCATCTGAGTGGAATCAATTAGAAACGTTCTGGCAAGATTCGAACAGTAGCTGCTGTATCGTGAACCAATTGCACATATGATGGCACTGGCAGAATCATAATACAAACCATCATCATTGCTTGTAGCACTAGGTCTAAGATCAAAAATACCACCACTCTGGAAAATTGGAGGGTAACATATATCCACATTCTCAGCTTTCAGCTTCACCTTGACTTTAGCAGGCTCTAGAATAGCCTTTTCTGTGTCGTCCATCAACGAGGAATGAGTTACTTTCTTCTCCTCATCAATTATTTTCTCAAGCTTTGGAACAACAAAGTTCTTCATAGCAGAAGCAGTCAGATGTGCAGCTTTCTTCACATTAACAAGCTCATTTTGGTCCTTCACAGCAAAAAGGTCAGAAAGTCCACTTGTTATATCATTAAGCTGAAGGCCAGAATCTTTCATCTTCTTAGTCCATGCCTCCAAGAGCTTTCCTTCAGGGCCTTCTCGTGCAATATATCCAATAACAGGAGTATCATAAGCATCTGATAATGACTGCACATGAATAGCATGGAGCACTTTGTCCATTTTAGTAGTCCCATCTTCACCTTTGGTCTTCACATGTGTGACAACTTCCACTCCCACAGCCTCTTTAGCAGTCAATTTCACAACATCCAGCAATGAAGCTTTCTTTTGGCTACACAGAAAATGTATCTGCTTGTTCCCAAAGACCATTATAGTCTCAGGGAACTCATACCCAAGTAACCATACATTTACAGCCGAGGATTTTAAGTATCTTAAGTCCTCTGAAGGTGGTGGAGTAGCTATAGCAAGGACATCAGAAGAACCCCACTCATCTTTATGTTCACGCCAGTGTGAATATAAGTCCTTCAGTCGCTTACTAAAAGTAGGCAAGTCAATTGTGTAAGCATTTCCACCTGCTGCATTCCCATTTGCAGGAGGGCCATTTCCTGGTCTTTGTTCTGGCATTGTATGGCTACTTGTTGAATAATCTGGACAAGAAAACACAAAAATTATACAAATTAATTTATTTTTAAAAAAAGGGGGGCAGGGGTTGACAAATGCAATCTTAAGAGACCCTCTAAACAAATTCCAATAATTCCAGTTCAATATTCTACAACACATTGCCAAGAGTAAGCATTGTTAAACTATCATTCCTTCATAATTTTATAAAGCTTGAAACTCATATGGCAATCTCACAGTGTTTACATAGTTATATATTTAGGATCTTATCATTCACTAGAGCCCAACATCTCCCCAATTTTTTCGGCAAGTACTGAATCAGTAATTAGTTGCAGAGTTGTGCACTAAAAAAGAATTTAATGATGTATTTGTAGATAACAGAGAACAAGTAAATAATACTCCCCATTGTGTGAAAGAATCCACAAAATATGTACTAATCAACATTGTTACGGATTCTTTTACTCAATCCCCATGCAATTTCTTAGTATGAGGCAAAAGAAGTCAATTGATGAACTGTCAAGCACAGCTCTTCAAATTATGATAAATTAAATTAACAAGATATGCAGAGACTCATTAAGAATATACAATAACTTGGAGATAGATAAAAAAAAAATATGGAAAGATGAATGTTAAATTACTATGATAGCCACCATAATCCGTTATTTTCTGAAAATTTTAATTCCAAGAAAGCATATATTAACTGCTTGATGCACATCTTCCTGATAAAAACAACATAAGACCCACCACAATCATCAACAACTCACAACACTAATTGATACACAATTAACATGTTTCCTTTTTCTCTCTTGTTGTGAAGTTGATACACACAATATACATAATCCTTTAACTGATTAAAAAAAAAGTTGAACACAATATACTTGTTTCTCGTGAACTGTGTTTTCCTAAAATTTGAGGAACATCACCAAATTCCAACTTCAACTCAAATTTATTATTGTCTGGACAAGAATAAGGGCTATATCTTACACAGAGAGACATATCAAACACCTTCAATGTCAAAAACTTCATACAAACTATGGTATCGCCTGAATATCTCAAATTCTAATGAACTTGGCCCTTTCTGAAACCAAATAGTAAAACAATGCAAAACTCATAAAACAGCCTTATCCCCTACACCTCAAGTGCTTCACCAAAACTACTGCATAAGAATAATATAATAAGCTTTCAGAAACAAAGACAACAAAAATATAACGAACAACAACTAAGCCTCAGTCTAAACAAGATGGGGTCGGAACAAAAATTTAACCCCACCAAAAGCACAACCTCCAATGGCAGCCCTAATTTAGGGTTCTAACACATGCTTAAAGACAAAGTCGAAAATTCCCCACAAATACATCAAAATTCACACATTCACTACCCCAAAACAGCACTAACCACAATGTTAGACTCCAACATCAAAAAATAACAAATGCTTCCAGACGAACTCGAATAACGTCTCCCCAATACACTCCATTTGACAAAGCCCCCACCCACCCCCATAAAAAAACCCTACCCAGTAACAAACAGAGATTCCAACCCGAAATTAGTGTTTCGGCAGTCACATGCAAAGACTAAACATGCTCAAATCAAAGAAGCAAAAAAAAGGAAAAAAACTCACACCGTTATCAATGCCCCTATTAGGGTTTCAAAACTCAACTGGGAGTGGTGCGCCGCGCAATGAGTCGGGTCAAGGGTTTCGAATACTATTTTTCATAAACATGAAAACTGTTCAAGTGAACACTGAAAAACAGATCAAACATTGAAATAAAAAGTTGAAAATCGAAGTAAAAGGAAAGGGGATCTCGAAAACTCGATGAACAAAAAGGAGAAACTCGAATTTCTAAGGAAGAAATTGAGAGAAAACGGAGCGAGAGAAAGAGGAATTTTTTTTTAGAGAATGGGAGCGAATGACTGATTTGAAAATGGACGAGACTGGGAATTTGGTATCTATATCCCTGGAGTGATATGAAAAGGGTCTTGTATTTACAATAAATTACACGAATTACCCATCGATAGTGTATGTGAAATGACTATCCTCTCCCTGGGGTATGGGCCTTGGAGAGAAATTATATAGGTGCTTTGAGGTAATTTAATTATACCTATTACTTGTAGGGATGCAAAGTTGGGATTATGTATTGTGAAGGGTAAATTAGTACTTTGAATTATGGCAGCGAGAGGAGTGAGCTGTCAATTGAAGTACTGTTACGTGGCACATAACAAACGACGCCGTTTATTTCATTCTTTTAACCAAAATGGCGGGAATGTAAATGCTTGTTTCCCACCAAAATCAGCACCAGCAATCTCACTATCCAAATCAGCGGCAGAGTCATAAATTAAATTGAAAAATATATTTAAAAAAATTTAATTAGGTTAAGAGCGTGTAAAATTAAATTTATATTCATAATATTTTTTACTGAATCTTCATATATATATTGTAATTTTTTGATAATAAATAATATGCATTGAACCACCCTTTATTTAAAATATAATTTTGCGCCTAATTCAAATAGCTACTTTTAATCTCTCCCTCTTTTTTTTACAACATAAAAGGAGATAGAGTATTAATAAAAAAAAATTGCTAAAGAAATAGTTGTGGTAGTGTCACAATAGTACCATTATTGCCACGTACGGATTAGTTAATGACTTAATTAACTGACATTACGATTCAGTTATCTTATATTTTTACATTATCTTTTTATACAACTTAGATACAAAATGCATAATTCAGTTCCATTTAAACAACACACATTCTACTTTGGACTCCATTTGTTAAGTATTGAAAGTATAATTTGAAGGGGTCGAACATCGTACTATTTACATATGCTATGCACGGAAAAAAATAACATCAGCTAATTGAAGTATAAACGAATCCTACGTACTAAATTAGTAAAATAATATTATTTAGTTATATATTTGATCCATTTCATTTTTTCTCTATTGTTTAGGTTTCAAATTTTTTGAAGGTCACATGATGTTGTTTATGTAATATAGCAAAATAAAAAATAATTCATGAACCATTTAATAAGCATATCTTCATTTCTACTCGCGCACAAAGAAAAAATATTGAGGATAAAGGAACATTTCAAAATAGAATCATTGAAGTAGATTTTATCTGCATTGACGGTGGTCATATTGTTAGTTTATCTACATAGTTTCAGTGATTGGAAAATATATTGGATTATAATAATAAAATCTTTAAAAGGGGGTTTGAAATTGAACATAAAATGCATTTATTTATAGACTAAATACAGTGAAGCCTAAGATTCAATTATCATCACTATCCTAAAGACTTCTTCCAATTCAAAAAAATATTAATACCTGTAACAATTCCAATTTTACAATGAAAACATTCAATATTATAATTACTAAACTTGAAGTTACAACGGAAAATGGAACCAACAAAGAAAACTATTGTATAAGATAACTATGAAGAGCATAGACTCAAAGAAATAAGTTTTTTTCTGCACGTAACAAGGTCCAACGATGAATCTAACATGCAAGACGGTTATTGTGCCTTAAACGACACGATATAGGCTTTAAAGAGGTTTTTCATGAAGGATTGTTTCTCAACAATTTGCATAATCCCTAAATCACATATCACTACCTTTTTTATTGAACCATTTCATGTCAACTGCTCAACCTGGATCCCAAATTAACCTGGCCCTATTGCTCGTTCTCGGCCCAATAGCTCTTGTCGATCCAATAACAACTTGTATGATATTAGTATCTACATTGAGTTGGACTTAGTTCATAACAATACCCATTCTACCATCATATTTAGCATATGTAGATTTTATTTCACTCAACTCGTGAAGGAGAATAATTGAGTGTCAACATAATTTTCTTTGTCAACAACTTAAACTTGTAAGCTTGTTGTCTAGTTATGTTTTAAGTAAAAAAATAATAAAATCCCAAAGGAGTATTTTACTGGATCGATATAAAAATATTAGAGAATAATTTATTTTTAAAAGACGCTATTAAAATATGTATAACGAAGTAGATGAAAAACAAATCAATTGTTTTTTTTAAATCAATTGCAATTGAAAAGAATTTACTTGTCTATGCAAATAATTATTCTACTAAATTTTTTATTAGGATAAAATCCAATCTCAAATAATGTCAGCAACGTTAGATAACAAAATAATCCACTCGTGAGTGGTGAAAAACTAATCAACACTTGCTTTTACATCTAATTAATTGGATTAGTTTACCATAATTATTGATAATAATAATATAAAGATATTATTAATCAACATCGAAACATGCTTATATGTGAAAATATCTAATATGAGTAATTTTCCTCCCAATGAATTACGATGTTAAAATGCACTTTTTAATATCTAAAGGTAGGGATAATTGTGATTTAAAATCACAAAAAAAATTATATTAGTCATACATTATATCCATATACCGTTTAACAACAAGATATATATATGTATTGTTGTATATATTCATTACTTAAATTATATATTATTTAAATTTTAACTTTTGAGGCTGAATTGTTTGAATAGGTTTTAAAATCGTGTTCAAGCTATGTGAACTTGGTCTACTAATTTAAGTTCCTATGGATATTAAGAATTAGATCAATATAATTAATGAATAAAGAACATTAAAAAATAGTATAAGTAATAAATAACCAGAACACAATCCTCTTCTATCTTTTTCTTACTAGTAAAATAGTAATAGTTAAAATATCAACAATAAAATACAATTTATATTCGTGAATGATTTGACAATTTGAAGATGAAGAATTCCACTTGCAACTAAATTTAAGAAAAATTGAATAACTTAATATCATTATTATATTACATTGTCTTACATGATACGTTAGAACATACGATATAAGATATTAATAAGTTCAAATCTCAATGATAGTCATTATCAAAAAAGCTTTTAATATTGTTAAAAAGAGGTGATATTCTTTCTATTTTAATTTATTTATCTCATTTTTTAGGTAAGTTTTAAATTTGTTTTTAGTAATTTTTTAATTTTAATTTTCCATCTGACATATTAAAAAGTACAAGACATTAAATAATATTTTAGTATTTAGATAAGATAATGATGGGATTTTTAATTAATAGAAGGCAAATGAACAAATAAAGAAAAGTTTAGGGGCGCAAATAACATTATCAGGGAAAAATAATTGGATTATGAAATGAGGCAGCATCATTCTTCCCAATACAGTATGTTCCATTGTTAAAAACGCCCAACTACCTACTCCCCTGTCCCCACCCCCCTCCTCAGATCATTCATCTCACTCACCAGTTTGGTGAATACCCACAATTCTTCTACCTTTAGCTAATTTCCTACTCTTCGATCTTTGCTTTTTGTAATCAATTATATACCCACCAACTGTTTGTATAATTGTTTTGTGTAAGAGAAAGAGATAGTTATCGTTTGTTTGGATTGTTAGAAAAACAGAGTAATATGGCGAGGAAGAAGATCAGAGAGTATGATTCAAAGAGGCTTCTAAAGGAGCATTTGAAACGCCTTGCTGGCATCGATCTTCAGATCTGCTCTGCTCAAGTAAATTCCGTTTGTTTTTTACTTAAGTTATTGAACTGTTACTGTCGAATTTTAATGGGAATTTCGGTTAGGAGTTGTTCTTTTGATCTTTTGCAAATGGTTTTTGATCCATGCGTCTTTTTTCTTATCTGGGTGTTTGTTGTTTGATCAGTTCAGCTCGAATCCGTTGTCCCCTGCTTCCTTTTGTTCCTCACTACTTACTTATTCCCTATTTTTGTTATCCCGAACGTTAGAATTGAATGATTTCTTTGTTGTTATGTTGAATGCATTGTGTTTGTGAAGATATGTAGAGGTCATGATGTATTTTCCAATGCAAAGAATGATCCTTATGTTTGTGGAAGCTCTTGTTGAGTGGACAATCGTGTGTTGTTAGAATAGTTATCTGCCTATTGTAGATTTACTTGGAAAGCACCTCTTTAAGCTACTATAGAGTCCTCTAATGAAAATGAAATGTACTTTACAATCTGAAAGAAGCTTGGCGTGCATCTGTGTTTGGTACTATGGAATATACTCTACATGAAATACTGATATTTGGTTATGTAGATTATTTTCCAAGGTGATCATTTCTCGTTATTTTTCAGATATTTTTCTTGCCGGAGTTCTCATGTTTATTTGGTTTTTGGTAGGTGACAGAATCTACAGATTTTACCGAGTTAACAAACAAAGAACCATGGCTTTCGTCGACAAAGCTGGTTGTAAAACCAGACATGCTGTTTGGTAAGCGTGGAAAGAGTGGCTTGGTAGCTTTGAATCTGGATCTAGCAGGAGTTGCTGAGTTTGTAAAAACACGACTTGGTGTGGAGGTGAGCAGAGGGCTAAGTATTTTGAATCTTTTACTGCTTCTTATGTGTTATAGTCATCTTACGTGTGAATTTTTTTCTAGGTTGAAATGGGTGGCTGCAAGGCACCTATAACAACATTTATTGTTGAACCATTTATTCCCCATGACCAAGAATATTACCTTTCCATAGTCTCTGAAAGGTTGGGGTGCACAATTAGCTTTTCAGAATGTGGAGGCATTGAGATTGAAGAGAACTGGGACAAGGTTAGTTGGTTCAAAAAGTTTTAACTCTTTGTTTCCTCCTCTAACAACTATTTGTTTAGTTTTTTTTTACTAAACTGGTTAACTCTATTTATTCTGGTAATATCTAGAAAGTCAAGTTATGTTTTTTTCCCCCTGTAATAACAAGATTTTATTTGTTTCTATAACATACAGGTCAAGACTATATTCCTTCCAACAGAGAAACCTATGACCCTAGAGGCGTGTGCTCCACTGATTGCTACTCTCCCCTTGGAGGTGAACTGGAATTTTAGTTTTTGTTTTATACTTCTATTTTCCTTTTAGTCATCAGTCTCAATAAAGCCAGCATGATCTGTCCGTCATAATAGCTGCAATGGTTTTCTAAGAGCAAGGTCTTGGATAACAGACACTTAAAAAGTGTGTTATCATATTGTGTATTGCTGGCAATTCTTAAGGATTATTATTTTAGGTTGTATTATTGTGTATATATTTTCGATATTTAATCTAGTTTATATATTGGTCTACTTATTGCTGGACTTTCACCTTTGTGTTGATAAATATTCTGACTTCGAAGATTAAAGCACTTGACTACTAACATCTCATTAACCATCATGATACTTAACCTAAGTTTCTGGTTGACTCAGGTACGGGGAAAGATTGGCAATTTCCTTATGGGTGTTTTTGATGTGTTTCAAGGTATGCCATGCTTTATGATGATACATCTTTCTAGCATGCATTTATGTTATACTTTTTTTTTTTAAAATCTTTTGGTGCTATCTTTTAGATAATTGCCAGTGACTATACGAGGAAAACATAATTAAGTTTATTGTTATATAAGCAGATGAAGATGAAAATAAACTTCCTGTTGGTTTATGTTAAACATTGACCTGTTCTTAGAAGCTAGTTTTTTCATTAAATTGAAATAGTTTTATTCATATCATTAGTCTCAAATATTATTTCATTGATTATGCAACTCTGTCGCTTTGTCTTTGATATTCCCCAGATCTCGATTTTAGTTTCATAGAGATGAACCCATTTACGCTTGTAAATGGGGAGCCTTACCCATTGGATATGAGGGGAGAGTTGGATGACACAGCAGCCTTCAAAAATTTTAAGAAGTATGTGATTTTCACTTGTTTTCCGCATGTTGAAGTGCCTATGCTTGTTTTTTTTTATCTTTCTCTTGGGAGAGTGAAGAAAAAACAGTGTGTATTATTTCCAGATTTATTAAACAGTTTGCTATTGTATCATCCTCTGTGCCTTGTCAGGTGGGGAAGCATCGAGTTTCCTCTGCCCTTTGGAAGAGTTTTGAGCCCTACCGAAAGCTTCATTCACTCTTTGGATGAGAAAGTAAGTTCAGTTATTTGTCTTAATCCAAGGGTGTTTTGTTGCCTGAGTTATCAGATTTACTTGTTTATTCTTGTCGAAATTATTTTGTTAGAGAAGAAATTTTATCTTGGATTTTCAGTCATGAACTATTATGGATACTGAACTACTGGAGGAACTTTATGCATTGCTTTAGAGATCCATTATAATCCAAGAAAATCGTGCCTTTAAACAGCATTGAATGGTTTATCAGTGATAATTTACATTGTTCACCATTTATTCTGTGCTGAAGCCATGGTGCCATACAGACTTGTGGGTGGTTAGGGTTTGGGAAATCATCTTTTTTGAAATGCTGTTTGAAATTTTTTTAAGTCTTGAATGCTTCTGAAGGTTAAAAAGATTTATCCTTGAGCTTTGGTGGCTGGCTATCATTCCTGCCAAGCTTTCTGGTCTTCCTGATGATACTTGCTCTACTGGAATTGGAGTATAGTATCTGCAGCTTTTCTGTTAATTCTGTCTTGTCTTGACATCTTGCAGACTAGTGCCTCTTTAAAATTTACAGTTTTGAACCCAAAAGGTCGTATCTGGACAATGGTGGCTGGAGGTGGTGCAAGCGTTATATATGCTGATACAGTAAGTATATTCAGAACTTGTGATGCAAGGAAATATTTTCTATCTTGTCATTATTCCTCCTGCATGAAATGTCAACACAAATAGCTCACTGCTTATATACTCTGTTTTTGATGTCTTAACCAGGTAGGGGATTTAGGCTATGCCTCTGAGCTTGGTAACTATGCCGAGTATAGTGGAGCTCCAAATGAAGAGGAGGTTTTGCAATATGCTCGAGTAGTTCTAGATGTATGAGCTTGACTGTTCTCTCTCCTGGTCAACATGCTCATGTGGTGTTTGTCCTTTTTTAACTTAACCGGTGTTTGCTTTGATTTTTTTATAGTGTGCTACTGCTAATCCTGATGGCCGTAAGAGAGCTCTGATTGTTGGAGGTGGTATTGCTAACTTCACTGATGTAGCTGCTACTTTCAATGGGATTATTCGGGCTCTCAGGGAGAAGGTTGGCTCTGCGCTATTATTTACACTAGAAGTTTTTTACTTTTCCTATAGATAAGAGGCAGTAAATAATGTTTTTCCTTTAAATCCGAACAGGAAGCCAAGCTAAAAGCGGCTAGAATGCATATCTATGTACGAAGAGGTGGTCCAAATTATCAGACTGGTCTAGCAAAAATGCGCGCCCTAGGAGAGGAACTTGGAGTTCCCCTTGAGGTATGAAATCACACTTGGCAAAGTTCTTATTCCAAGTGTTACTGTGACTACAGTCCCTGAATTTCAATTATAGCATGTAATCCTTTGACATTTTTGGAGGATTCAAGCAACATAGATACTAACCACACATGCCACAGATGAAGGGATGTTGTTGATCTGAATTTGCTTTTATTTGATCCTAGGCATTCTATTTTTATTGTTACATCTTCCCAACTAAATCAATTAGCCCGACCATGGTGATGTTAATCGTGATTACATTCATAAGTAGCTTGGTCCATCTTCATTCCATTTCATAGATGTCTGAGGATCATTTGAGGTCAGACATCTAGACTACAACAGGTTCCAGTTAGAATATAGGAATATGCATGAACTTCCAAAGATGCTCTTACCAGTATTGTTATTAATACAATATATGTGCCTACTTCCTAAATTTTCATATCCAAGGAAAGTATATAATTGGTGTCGATTCTACTATTGCAGGTTTATGGACCAGAGGCTACAATGACTGGAATTTGCAAAGGGGCAATTGATTGCATTATGTCTGAAGCGTAAGTGCCAAATCAGAAGACTTGTGTTGCATTCTTGCAATTAAGAAGAAACTTTGTTGGATATTTAATTTGCCTTCTGATATTGTATTGTTACAATTGGGACCTTTAAGAATAATTGAGATCCTTTTGTTTTACCTGGAAACTAACTGTACGAGAACATGTGCGTGTTCCAGCAAAACACTTTTTTTTGTGTGTAATATAGTAATACGTATTTAGAAATATTCCAAAAATATACAAAAGTACAAATAAATCAAGAAACCCAAGTTGTATAGGATTTAGTTGGAATTTATTTGTCCAATTCGTATTGGAATAGAATTTCTAGTACTAATCAAATTTGATTTTCTATTATTATAAATAGGGTCCTCGATCTCATATTTTCATAAATCTTGTGGCTCTATAAATCTAAAACAATGACCACCTACGTCTGCAAGGTAAATATGGATTTTTCGTCGTCGCCATGGAAGTTCACGCGAGTGATTGTTGCATTTAATAGGGTTCCAAATTCGACGGCAGTGTCAGGGCCTTTGCATGTGTTTGTTGAGCAACTGCAAGTGGAACCGCAACCGCAACCACCTAACCAAGAAAGCACCAATCCCACCTCTGCCTAATATAATCATCATGTTACTCGTTTTATTACTTCGTATTTATTTAGTTAACTTATGTCTAGTTATCAGATTTATTTGTTTTTTAAGTTTAAGTCTAATTTAATTTGGTTTTCTAGTTTTTTTATAAATAATGATGCTTTGTCACATATTTTCTTTTCCTATATAGTCTTTTTTGGGTCATTTGTGCATATATTATTTTTTTCAGTATTCTTTATTTCCTTCCACAAATATTACTCCCTCTGTGCCATATTAGAGAGGCAAATAATTTAATTTTGATTGTGAGTATGTAAAAGAAAAAAAAAGACGGACAAAATACAACTATTTAATGATTTAAATCATGGTAAGGAAAAGAATAATACGGGATTTTCAAACGAATAATCGTTCCAAACAAACGCCCAACTCTGAAAGTTTGTCCTCAAAAAAATACGATTACTTTGCAAATATGTAGGTAATTATTCTTTTTCAAAGTTATATGTCCAAATATCCATAAGATGATTTAGATCTTCTTTGGGATTTATTTGAATAGATCTTCAAGAAGTATTTGATTCTCAAGAAGATTAGAAGAGTCCGAGTACGATATATTTCTCGAATACTTTATGAATATTTGAGTGTTTACGAGGTACTCAATGTGTTTATTTGAGAAAGACAATATTTGATGTATTCATGACAGAGGCGTATCCAGGATTTCGGCTAGATGGGTGCACGATTACGAAAAAATGTATCTCTAATATAAATTTGATCGATTTGACTTTTAGTTCGTAATATGAATCATTAAAGTTTAAAAATTATAGGTCCAAAATATATAATACTAGTAGTTTTAAATTTTAATATACACATTTGATTTAATTATATAAAAAATTTACAATGCTAAATTTTTTAGGAATTCTCAATGTAACACACTTGAAAATTTTGAAAGAATATAGGAAAAAACAAAAGAAAAATTAGTTGAAACGACAAAAGTGTAACTGATAACCACTTGAAAAAGTGTTACTCAAAGAGACAAGATAGATATAAGATTTAAATTTTTATCTCTCACTTAGAGAAGTGCACCCAATCATCATCGCATTTTTATATGATACTTTGAACATGGGTTCACACATCTATATTTAAATATTTTTTTAAAAATATAACACTACTATATATGATCTAGAGAGGGGAGCATGGGTTCACGTGAACCCACGGCACCCCCTCTAGATACGCCTCTGGTTAAGGGTTTTATCTAGGGTTTT
>NW_006239197.1:824866-849983 GCF_000226075.1 Solanum tuberosum | reverse complement strand
TTGGAAAGGTGTTACTCACAGAGACAAGATAGATATAAGATTTAAATTTCTATCTCTCACTTAGAGAAGTGCACCAAATCATCATCGCATTTTAATATGATACTTTGAACATGGGTTCACACATTTATATTTAAATACTTTAAAAAAAATATAACACTACTATATATGATCTAGAGAGGGGAGCATGGGTTCACGTGAACCCACGGCACCCCCTCTAGATACGCCTCTGATTCGTGATCTCTTTGTGAATATCCAAAAATTATGAGATATTCAAAATTTCTTTGTAAATTCCATAAAACTTCGATATCTAACAAAATACTCTATACATGTCATTGCAGAATGAATGATCTAAACTTACACACATCGTCATTATCATGAAAAATGACGTGAATACAATCTAAATAAATACTTTCGTATACTATAAGACTCCAAAATCAAAACACCTAAACTGTTTCAAAAATAAATAAATTGTAATCTCTCACGTGACCATTTAATTCAACCTAAATTATTAAATTTTGCCCAGTAGTGTAAAACTAATCTGCAGGTCAGTTTCTTGATTGAACAGCCTGTTGGCTATACTGGATCATGCATGTTTTTTACTCGTTAGTATATTAATACCTAACACACGGTCAGAAATAAAAATATTACAACGAACAATAAATTAGTAATCATTGACTTTCTTGCATTTGTTTTTGCTTCCTTAAGGCGTTTCGGCGTAGTCAAAATAATTCAATAATAATTAATAATAAATATATACACACACTGATATTTAGCGTTGAGATCTTATTTAGTTATTATAAAGAAAAGTAAGCAAAATCTAAGTTTAATGATTTTGTGTAACAAAAAAGAAGGAATATATTTATAACCAATCTAACCAAATAGAAAGAGTATGAAGGTAAAAAGAAAGGCAAATACCAATAACCTATAACTTTCCTCGTGAAAATATGACCATAACTGAAGAACACCATTTAAATACAATTTTATCATTTTTAGATATTCATACTTGAAATTTACTGTGTTTGACATTCAAACATAATCTAGCACTTCAAAAATATTTAAATAATATAACTCTTACATAATATTACTCTAGTTACACAATATTTGTATATAACTGCTATAGAGGGGTAATTTTACAAAACACTACCGTTATAGTAAATATTATTATTGTTATTTATAGGTTGAATATTGTTATAGAGAAGCAAAATGTAACATTAAAAATTGATTCTAGAGAAAATCAGATCGTTATAACAAAAACGAAGGGTTATTATAACGAAGTTTAATTGTTGTCTAACAAAAAGCCTGTTGGAGACTTGGAGTTGAGAGACAATATAATTAGCGAGTAAATTTGGTTACATTATTGGATAAAACATAAATTCAAACTTTATTTAAATATGAGCGATTAAAAATAATGTAGCTGGAAATAGAGACCATTTCCCAGTTCCCACTAATTAATTAAGAATACTTCAAAGTGTTAAAGATTATTTGAAGGTTGAAGCCATCTCCTAATTAAGAAGCAGTCACTATTGAAATTACGCGTTAGCTATCTATCTATCTTACCAAGTAAAATAAAAGACTTCTGCTTTCTATCTCTTTAATTTCCTATAAATACTCTATCCATCTCTTTTCCCCTCCATCATTACAATATAATATTACTCAACTGATTGATTATCAACTTTTCAAATCCCTTCTTCTTGTAATAGATAACACATAATGATGAAGAGTGCTAAATTGTCAACTTTGTTCATGTTATATTTTTTCACTGTTTTTACATTTGCAAATGCGTCTCTTAAGACCGGTTACTACCATTCAAGTTGCCCAAATGCAGAATCCATTGTCAGAAAAGCAGTCAACAAAGCCGTGTCTCGTAACCCTGGCCTTGGCGCTGGCATCATCAGGATGCATTTCCACGATTGTTTTGTTAGGGTACGTCTCATTTTATTTATGTGAACGTGCTACTGTTTAGAGAGTTTGATTTTGTGTGTTGAAATTAATAAAAGGTTGGTTCAACTAACAATATCTAACTTCATTTTTTAAAAATAATTCAGGGATGTGATGCCTCAATCCTTTTGGATCCAACTCCAGGGAATCCAGCAGAAAAAGAACATCCAGCAAATAATCCAAGCTTACGAGGCTATGAAGTGATCGATGAGGCAAAAATTGAGCTAGAATCTGTTTGCCCACAAACAGTTTCATGTTCAGATATAATTGCATTTGCTGCAAGAGATAGTGCTTTTAAGCTTGGAGGCATTAGATATTCAGTTCCATCAGGTCGTCGAGACGGAAGAGTATCTATTAAAGATGAACCAACCGCACACCTTCCCCCTTCTACTTTAAATGCTGGAGAGCTAGAGGAAAATTTCGCTAAAAAAGGACTTTCTTTAGATGAAATGGTAACACTTTCAGGTGCACATTCTATTGGAAGATCACATTGTTCTTCATTTTCTGATAGACTCTACTCTTTCAATTCAACTCACCCACAAGATCCTACAATGGATCCTACATTAGCCCAACAATTGATGAAAAGATGTCCGCGTCCTTCTATCACTGATCCAATTGCTCACTTGACGTTGATACTCCAAATAGGTTGGACAATAAGTACTATCTCAATTTGAAGAATAATAGAGGACTGTTAACCTCGGATCAGACGCTATGGAACAGTCCATCAACAGCTAATATGGCGAGGAGTAACGCGAATCATGGTGCAAATTGGGCTCATAAATTTGCAGATGCAATGGTGAAAATGGGATCCATAGAGGTTATGACTGGGATGCAAGGAGAGATTAGGAAGAACTGTAGGTTTGTGAATTGATCAAGTGATTCTCTTTTCTTTTATTTGGTTTGTTGCTTTTTTAATTGTATCATCACTTCTTTTTTTTTCATTTTCAATGTCAAGAACAAGTGTAACCGATTCTTTCCAATTGTAATTTAAATTTGTTTATTTTGTGACACCTTTTAAATGAGAAGTCACTTTTGAATATACTTTCAAGAAATTTCTTATGTTGCTTATATAGTTTATTCTTTCACCATCATACGGTCAATATTTTTACTTTTTAGTAAAGATACAATAAATTATTTGATTATTAAGAAACAATAAATATTAATCTATAATGAATTTACTTTTACAATGAATTATTTAACAAAAATATATTACAATGAATCATGCATATACACATTGTACTTTATATATAATAAATTTATTTTTATGTGAATTCAGTAAATATGATACATAAAATAGTAAGATACAATGATTTTGATGTGAAATTAACCTTTATTGAATATCATAACACCCCTTTAATTAATAAATATTAATTTATTGATTAAATAAAAAAAAATTCTAGAATATAATTTATAGTACTTATCAAATTTGATTTTTTATCATTATAAATAGGGTTACTCAATCGCATATTTTCTCAAATCTTGTGCATATCTATATCTCTATTGCACATATATATAAACCTATAAATGACTACTTATATCTACATGGATTCTTCGTCGTGGCCATGGCAATTAACAGAAATGGTTCTTGCAATTACAACGTCAACAAATTCGATGGAAATATCAGGGACTTTGCATGTGTATGTGGAGCTACCACAATCACCCCACCAAGAAAGGATTAATCCAACCATTGCCTAATATAATCATCATGTTACCCTTTTAATTATAGTATTTCATAATTAATCAGTTATATAGTTTCATCGTTGCTTTTTAGTACACATCTATCTTTTTCATCCTTGTAGTTTTTGTCCTATTATTGTGATGCAATCCAAAAGAAAGTAATTAAGTAGGTAAAATCTTTGAGTATTGGCTTGACTTTCATATTACAGGTCAATTAGAAGTTTTTTTTTTTTTTAGGACTTCCACCTTTTTAGATTCGCCTAAACTGTTAAAAAAATAAATTTTAAAAAAAATCTCAGCCACCTCTTAATACAAACTGAAGTATTAAAATTTACCCATTACTCCATTAGTGTAAAGCTGCAGGCCACTTTCTTGATTGAACATCCTGCTGGCTAACACACGGTCAAAATTTTTATTTAATAATTGGCTTTCTTGTTTTTTTTTAACTTTTGGTTCTTATGACGTGGCTGGCGTTTTGGTAGTAAAAAAAACGATTCAATAATATTGATAGAAAAGTAGTCTAATATTAGAGCCCAAACAAAAGATATTTATATGTATAAAGGAACGTAGCAGACGATGGCGAATAGAGAACATATTCGCTAGCGTTTTCATTACGCATAAAATTATATATGAAAACTTACTAAAATTAAATAAATACTATATATATATATATATATGTCATTGCAGAGCACATTGTTATTATAAAAAATGACGAGAGTACGATGTAAATAACAAAATAAATAAATACTTTGGTATTACTATATGACTCCAAAATCAAAACACACATATACAGTTTCAAATAAATAAATAAATAAATAAATTGTAATTGCTCACGTCACCCTTTAGTCTAAACTAAAGTACTATTTAAATTTTGGCCACTAGTGTAACACTAGTCTGCAGGTCAATTTTTTGATTGAGCAGCCTGTTGGCTATACTGAATCATGCATGTTTCATCCTTGTTAATGTATACCTAATAAATAATACACGGTCAGAAATACAAATATTACAATAATACTAATTGACTTACTTGATTTTTTTATGTATAAATTTTAGGAATCACAGTTTTAATATGAAATTACAATTTATTCCTATTTAGTTTGTAATTACATTAATCTCTGAAAAAGTAAAATAAACCGGATACATAATATGTAGCTCGGATACATTATAAAATAAATCGAATACATAATATGTAACTTGGATACATTAAAAACTAGCTTGAATACATTAAAAATTAGCTCAGATATATTAAAAATAACGTGGCTGGAAATAGAGACCATTTTCCAGTTCCCAATAATTAATTAATTAAGAATAATTCAGAACATTAAAATTATTTTGGAGGCTTGAAACTATCTCCTGATTAATTAGAAGCAGTCGTCGCTATTGAAATTACGCGTTACCTACCTAATTATCTTACCAAGTAAAATCAAAGACTTGCTTCTATTCCCTTCCTATAAATACTCCATCCTTCTCTTTTCCCTTTCATCAGTACGTAGTAAGTTCTTCATTTCATAAATAGTAAGTAATATTTAAGCAACCATATATTACTCCAGCACTGGTTATCATCTAATTTTCAAATCCCTTCTTCTTATCGTATAACATAACAATGAAAAATGCTAAATTGTCAACTTTGTTCATGTTATATTTTTTCACTGTTTTTACATTTGCAAATGCATCTCTTAAGACCGGTTACTACCATTCAAGCTGCCCAAATGCAGAATCCATTGTCAGAAAAGCAGTCAACAAAGCAGTGTCTAGTAACCCTGGCCTTGGCGCTGGTATCATCAGGATGCATTTCCACGATTGTTTTGTTAGGGTACGTCTCATTTTATGTGAACGTGTTACTGTTTAGAGAGTCGATCAATTTTTTTCTTTAATTTTGTGTGTTGAAATTAGTAAAAGGTTAGTTCAACTAACAATATCTAACTTCAAATTTTATATGATTCAGGGATGTGATGCCTCCATCCTTTTGGATCCAACTCCAGGGAATCCAACAGAAAAAGAACATCCAGCAAATAATCCAAGCTTACGAGGCTATGAAGTGATCGATGAGGCAAAAATTGAGCTAGAATCTGTTTGCCCACAAACAGTTTCATGTTCAGATATAATTGCATTTGCTGCAAGAGATAGTGCTTTTAAGCTTGGAGGCATTAGATATTCAGTTCCATCAGGTCGTCGAGACGGAAGAGTATCCATTAAAGACGAACCAACCGCACACCTTCCCCCGTCCACTTTAAATGCTAAAGAGCTTGAGGAAAATTTCGCAAAAAAAGGACTTTCTTTAGATGAAATGGTAACACTTTCAGGTGCACATTCTATTGGAAGATCACATTGTTCTTCATTTTCTAATAGACTCTACTCTTTCAATTCAACTCACCCACAAGATCCTACAATGGATCCTACATTAGCCCAACAATTGATGAAAAGATGTCCGCGTCCTTCTATCACTGATCCAATTGCTCCACTTGATGTTGATACTCCAAATAGGTTGGACAATAAGTACTATCTCAATTTGAGGAATAACAGAGGATTGTTTAACCTCAGATCAGACGCTATGGAACAGTCCTTCAACGGCTAATATGGCGAGGAGTAACGCGAATCATGGTGAAAATTGGGCTCATAAATTTGCAGATGCGATGGTTAAAATGGGATCCATAGAGGTTATGACTGGGATGCAGGGAGAGATTAGGAAGAACTGCAGGGTTGTGAATTAATCAGTGATACTTTTTTTGTTCTTGTTGATTTTTAATTGTATCATCACATTTTTTTATTCATTTTCAATGTCAAGATAAGTGTATTGGACAACTTCCATTTATTTTATCAAGAAAAGGCATAAGGGCATCTCGAACCCTGACCTCTATTTTACTCTCCAAATATAAAGTTCTCTATTTTTTTAACAACCAACTTTAATCCAATTCTCTATTTTACTCTTTCAAAAAGAATCTTTTTCTCTCTCCTTAATATTATATTATTATTTCTATTTCGTTTGCATTTCCTTATTTCATAATATAAATCATTTCTCCTTCTTTTTTTTCAAATAATCAATTTATATAATTTTTACGTAACATAAAATTTTATTTTATTCTAAATTTCTAAATAACATAAATTGCAAGCTATTATATAATATACAAATTAATGGACAATTCAAATAAAAGTGAAATCATCAATGAAATACAATTACATAAATCAACGAGCACAACCGCAACAATTCTCTGGATCATACACTAATTTTTTTCCGAATATTGTTAAATCTGGAAACGATCTACCGGATTACTGAATTATTGTTGCGATAAAATTATTATGTATTGTTATCTTATATTTAAATTATTATGTTATGTATTATTATTTTAAATTTAAAATTTTCATCTTATCTATTTTTACTTTTTGTGCATTCTTCATAGTAGAAAGTTTAATAATAATATCAAATTATATTAAAGTGATGAAAATTTTAAAAATTGAAATATTATTAATTTGGGATGAAAGTAGTGTATATCAAATAATATATTTTTTAAAATGTCATACTACATTTAAAAATAATTACGAATGTTAGATATTTAATTAATGACCTTATATTAAAAATAATGTGTTAATTACAAAATAATAGAAATATAATAAAATAATGAAAAAGTGAAATAGAGAGTGTAAATAGTAGTTCTCCAAATTTAGAGAATTGCTATTCACCTCTCTATAAATGAAGAATAGAGAGTTAATTAAAGAGTGGTTGGAGAACTCATTCTGCATTTTACTCTCCAAATATAGAGAATGGAGAGTAAAATAGAGGTAGGTTGGAGATGGTATAAGGAGATTATTTGGAAGCTCATGAGTAGAAGTAGTAAAATTTGTCGTGAATATTTGTTGCCAAAAATATAGAATTTAATTATTAATTTTGTTTCGTTTTCAAGTATAATGCCGGCCATAGTTATAAAACTAAGCAGCTTATGATCAGAGGCGGAGCCACGATTTCAGGCCTATGGGTTCTAAATTTTATAAAGGACATTGATCTTAAAAATTACAAAATGCAAATTTTGTTAATGAGATGTGTTATCTCCTGTATTCAAGTTAGTCCAAAAATACAGAAACAGAAAGTAGATGAAATAGACAGAATGATTTTAATCCGAGTCCACAGAAACCACTGTGTTTCCTTAAGAAATTTAATCCCTCACTGTACCCGAGGTTGCAGATTAATTCTTCTCAAGATAAAACGGATTAACCTGTTAAAGAAGTAGCGGTACCTCAAACTCCAATAACTTCAGCGAACGCAAGAACAGCAACAAGAGCACACACAGACTCAATCGATCGACAATTTTGTTTATGTAAGAAAATGTATGCAGAGAGGAAAAAATTTCAGTGTTTAAAACCGGAAAAAAACATCTCTATTTATAGCCATTTACATCAAGGAATGCGTCTATTCAGACAATTCTATTCAGACCCATTTTTCCAGAAGGTTGTTATTTTTCCCAAAAATCACGACTTTTCGAAACGTTATTACCGTTGCATATGAATTTCAAATAAATTTCGTTGCGCCAAATTAATTATGTTATTTAACTAACATTCTGAATTAATTTATAAGAGAAAAGAAATGAATTAACAAGATTGATTACATAAATTTTGTCCAAAAATATTATCAATCAAGCCGAAGCCGAGCGAGCGACGACGACGGCGCGAGGGGCACCTTTTTATTAACCCTTTAAGAACTAAAAGAAGTGTTTCCTAATAGAAGGACAACAATTTCGTTTCTTCTATCAATATGGTAAAAATGACTTTTCATTTTCCCTTCAAAATTGGCTCCCCACTTTCATTGGTTCTTCCTCTTTCCATTTTCTCTTTTTTATTTCCCATTCACACATTGCTAAATCCAACAAGATGTTAATCGTGTTTGAAAATATTTATATATTGTTATTGTAAAAACATGATTTAATAATATAAAAATTTGAGTAATTTATTTTAAAGTTCTAAAATATTATTTAAAAAAATGAATAATTTTTTAAATATAAATTTTGAACATTATTACTATAATCTTCAATATTGTTCTAAGTGAGATTAAAATTATTAGATTCACCATTAATATTTAAGCACCTAAAACATATATTTTACTAGTTTCACTACGACCTTGAATCATTATTGCCTTCAAAAGTTAAAATTTCGTAAAGCATGTTTTATTTAAAAATATATTTTGGACTTGTTTAAGAGTCGCCACTTAATTTTAAAGAAAAATCAAGAAAACTATTGTTTTCAAAAGACTAAAACAGGAGTCTAATGAAAACTTAAAGAGGGTTCGAGATTCTTATTAACATTCTAGGAAGGTTTTTAAAGCACCTAGAATATCCGCTAATGCGGTTATCCGACAACTAATTTATTTGGCTAAAATAATTTTAACTTAGCTTGACTTGCACGATTGAACTATTTTATAGTTGAGATGATTATAAAAGGGAAATATTGACCTACGACCTAAGTGAGATACCTTTTGAAATTTATTCTTTTAACTCTTTTGAAAAATGATCTGTTTAATTAAGTTGTGAAAGATTTTTTAAACTTAAGTTAATAGCACGATCCATTACGCACTTCCACAACCATATAGGCGACAAAAATAAAGATTAAAACAAAACAAAAATAAAATAAAAAATAGAAAATAAAAATTAGTGAATGCAAACGAAACAGATAAATGGATTCTCATGTCTAAGCTAAATTTTAAATCACCGGCAAATCACATCTTCAAATAAATAATAAAATCTTCTCGATATCAAATTAACTATGAAACGCGAAAAGACTCCCGAATCCTATAGCACCGAAGAGAATAAAATTTAAATCTACTCGCAACACGAAATCCAACAAAAACATAGTGCAACTAAACAAATAAAATCGCTCAAGCTCAAGATCAGATCATTGCTAGATTAATCACATGACTGTTAAAAGACAAACATGAGCTACTGTTTCGATCGATTTTTGGTCTTTAAGTATTTAAAGTAAATAATAAGTGATGACCTAAGACAAATAATAGAGGAGAAAACAATAAAAGTGGAACAAAGCATGTCAATAAAACTCGATAATGGGTTCGGAGATAGTTCATACAACAAAACGAAGGAGGCAAGGATTAGCACCCGAATCAAATAGAACAAATGAAATACGATTTGACTGAAAATAAAGCTACTTAAGAACCCAAAAGAAAATGCAACCAAACAAAGTTACAAGACTAGAATAGCAAATAACTCTTACGGAAGAAAAGAAAAACAAACAGACCTAACAAATGACCAAGCTCAACCATCAAAATTCTCCTACTTAAAGTAGCATGCATATATACTTGAACGGATAAAAGTCGATTAAAAAAAAGGGGAGGGGGGGTGGTAACAAGAATAAACTACATTATAGGAAATATGTGACCAACTACTAACATTAAACAATGGCAAATCAAAGGATGAGAAAGGGAACACGTTTCACTGTAGGCAAATAATATATCTTATGCAATGACCAAGCTAACTCTACAAATGTAACTTAATGATGCTAATTCATTATGCCAAAAGGCAGAAATTTTAAACACAACAGCTTGCCAAGCCATTTTAGAAGACAACGTTGTCACATTCAAATAACTAAACATGACAAAGGTGTTATTAAATAAGCAACAACCAGCTGTGCTAAAACACATGTCACACTTCGAGATTCAAGTTGGACCGAGAATATAATTTTAAGCGATTGACATTCCGGACAGCAACCTACTGCTGGTCTTAATCCTCCTATTTAGACAAGAAAAGCGAGGGAAAACCAAGTATAACCTCTCAAGAAGGCTACTAAGGACGAACCTATAAACAGACACATAAGCAAGAAATAATTTTTTCAAGAATAAAGTCATAGAGGAACTAAAACGAAAATTACTAATTCATAAAAAAGGGCAAGAGGGAACAGATAGTGATACAAAACAAAGGAACAAAATCTCATATTTTTAGATAAACAGAAACTAAACCATTTGGATGGCCATCTTATCCAAACTCAACAAAATACTGCAGATAAGAACATGTACTACGGATGACCAGAGAAAAAATAAAAAATATATATAAAAGATCAAAGATCGGACATGCTCACAAATAACGCCAAACTAACTCCAACATAGAATTAATTTATACACAGATAACACTCATGTAGGGAGGCAAGTTATTACCAGCTCAAGACTCATCAACCGAAACTTGACATATAGAGACCAAGACAAAATCAACACATAAATGGAGCGCAAGACACAACCTATAATACGTCATAAGCAGAACAACATAGGAGAAACTAGATTTAAATGAGAACAAGAAAGGATTTACCTCTTTCTGGTCAGCGAAATGAGACAATACGAGCAGACGAGCAGCGATTCTTCCACCAACTACTTCGGAAACTCGAACGACCAGCCAAGAATTTCGAGCTGACTTTTAACAAGGAGAACTTGCTTCTTCGAATTTAAAGGAAAAGAATCGTCTAAACCTTCTCCGATATGATATTTCGCTCAAAGTAGTTCCAACTCCAAATCTTGAATCCCAAATTTTCAACTAAAAGTAAAATCTCAAAAAATAAATTTTTCTCCCCCCTTTTACAGTGAACAACAAACAAATATATATAGAAGGGGATAACTAGGGTTCCGAATTTAGGAGGGAAAAGGCCGAAATCCGGATAGAAAATGAGGGCCCATATTCGAAATTCAAACTCCCCAAATCTTTCACCATTTGAGATAAACATCTTTTTCTGAATTTTCCGCCCCATTCCGAAAGAGGAAGGGAAAGAAAACGTGTGTCTGCCCCTCTACTGCTACGATATTAATGGGGATAAGGACGTTTTGAAGAAGAAACCAAAGGGAAGCAGTAGGGAAGACGACAAAGGGATTTGACGTTGTGTATCTTGACGGAAAAGGTGTCGTTCGGAGCCGTTGTTGTCGTTCTGGCATGTGTTGATGCTGCTTCCGTCTATTTGGGATTGACGTTGTGATTGTCTCTTGTGAGTTGCTGCTTCTTGGTCTTGTTCTGTGAACATAAAAGTGGGCCGGGTCAGGTAAATGAGTGTGGGCTGCTGGTGGAATAGAGTATAAGGGATGGGTTGATTGGGAAATTTAAAAGTGGGCTAGGGATTAATTGGCATTGGGTATTAGAATTGTTTTATGGGTTGGGTCTGCTGAAAAAAGAAATTGGCCCATTTGATTACAATGATGGCCAAATGAATTCAAAATTTTAGTTAAATTGAATTTTAGCTAGCAATTAAATAAGACAAATTAATACAAGTTAATTAAAGAGCTTCTCAATTTCCACGAAATAAAATAATTAACTTAGATATAAACTAACTATTTCAAAAATATAAACTATTATATAACTAAACTAGTCAACCAAATATTCAATTAAAACAAAATCCTTTTGAGACGATTTTCGAATATTTATAAAATACACTAATTATATACATAATTGTATAAAAGACATATTATTATTTAAAAATTATAACAAGTGACAAACTATTTGAAACAACTTGCAAATTATTCTATTATATTTTATTTTATTTTTTTTCGAAATTTCTAAAATTAATTATTCTAAATCATTTGAAAATTAAGAAGCTCGAGATTAATTATTATCGGGGAGGGTCAAAATTAGGTGTCAACAAAGCAAACAACAACTATTTAACATAATCAATTATCAATATGAGGGATAACCGTAGAATCAAATATTAAAAATTAATTTTTCAATAGATAATCAAACAGTGTAAAATAAAACAAATAAGAAAAAAAGTTGAAAAAGAAGAGGTGAGAGTACATAGTACATACCGCAGGGCAGAAGTCGGATGGTAGCAATTAGATTAACAATAAAAGTTAGAACCCTAACTTTTGAAAATAAATTTGGGTCAAAGTTTTTTGAGTGTCCGAGGAGAAATCAATAGTTAGATATTATTTTAGAGTAGGACACAAACACTATTTTTCTGTTTATTTTCATGTACCAATTTTCTGTTTTTTTAAAAAAATAAATAAATATGTAAACCTATGTTATTATCTTTAGGTTAGAAATTAGTTCCAAAAACACATTTTTAATTTACCAATTTTCTGTTTTTTAAAAATTTCTCATATAAACCTACGTATGTTAGTAATTAATTCCAAAAAATATGGTGCTCAATGGGTTTCAAACCCACGAAGTGCGAGCCGATAGACTTCACAGGGTGCACTGGATATAAAATCTACGAAAAAGTCAGTGAGTTCGTCCGAACCCCCTTTCGATACCGTAGATTCGCCCCTGCTTATGATATGATATCAAGTAATATAAATTTAGCTTCTTATGGTTCAATTTTGAAGAAGCATTAAACAATTGTAGACTTTAGAACTAACTTTTTTTTTCCTTCTAAAAACTAAAACGCCTCTATGCTCAACTCCTTCACGGGCACGGGCGGAGAGCCGGAGACAGCTTGGGGTTAGGTAACTCCTTCGGCGAAAATTACACTCTTTATAAGTAGCTAAGATTATATTCTTATGTATATATTATAGATGTTGAACCTCCTTCGAGTAGTTCAATTCGTTTGTATATTTTGAACCACTAAAATCCTGATTTCACTTTGGTTCATTGATATATTTTTTATTTGTTTGTTTCTTTCTGATTTTGGGTATATATATATATGGTAATCCATGCATGTCACTGCTCATGTGATTTTGAATCTTTATTGGCTTTAATTTATTCCTAGTGCAAGATTATGAGAGACTCGAACCAATTTAAAAATAATTAACCTGCAAACGTATGCTCAAGTTCTTAATTACATGAGAAAATTGGTGTTATAATATAATTAATCAACCGTATGTTCGTTCATGAGGTTGAGCTAGTTCCACACGTAACCAAAAAATTCTTGACGAACTGAAACACTGTAATTAATTATAAGTATTTCTTAATTAATCTGTTTTATAGTCTCGTCATTGCTTTTGAATAAGACTTCCTTTTTTCTTCATATTGTTCTGATGCAAACTAGTATGCATGCATGTTTATGTTTTGACTTTCAGAAGAGAAACGAAAAAGCAAAATAATTAAGTACAATATTTAATTAAGCGCTGGCTTTCATATTAAAGGTCAATGGAAGTAGATTCACCTAAACTGTTTCAAAAATAAAAAACAAAAAATCTCAGCCACCTCTTAATCCAAACTAAACTATAAAATTTACCCACTAGTGTAAAGCTGCAGCCTGCAGGTCAATTTCTTGATTGAACAGCCTGTAGGCTAACACACGGTCAAAAATACAAATACAACCAGCACATATATTACTTCTTCGTCTCATAAAATGAGTTATTTTGATTTGAAACGAAATTTAAGAAAAAATGAAGATTTTTTAAATTTGTAGTCTAAAATAAGTGATGGATGTTTGTGTGATTGTAAATCATTTCATTTAGGGAATAATAGACATTTTAAAGTTAAATTATTACTTAGTATAAAAATATATCATTCTTTTTTGGACTAACTAAAAAGAAAAGAAAAGTGAGTAATATAAACGGGAACAACAGAACAGAAGGAGTATTATTTTTCCTTATAATTTGTTTTCTTGTTTGGGATTTTGGTTCTTAGGTGCTGTTGGTGATCGAGTCGGGAATTTGACGATGCAATTTGTTTTCTTAGTTGTATTAAAGATGTGCAAAATTAAATATGTACGATCTGATTTGAATCTGTAATAGATTTATTATTGAGTTGTAATAGTTCCTATTTTGATTAAAGGTGTGTGTTATATAGGTAAACATAAAGTCTTCCTATTTATATAATGGATTGTTTATCCCTTTTGTGGACGTAGATCGATTGACCGAATCATGTTAAATATTTGTGTCTTTTGATATATTTCTTGTTAGTCTTCTTACTCATGGTCTTTCGAAGTTTTCTTTGTTAGCTTCGACATGGCACCAAATTATTTTGGTCCTAACATATTATATAGGTAACTATTCTCTTTCAAAGTTAAATATCCAAAATATCTATAAGAAAGTGATATATATATACTGCAAGATTTCTTGAACCTGTAAAAATTGAATAAATACTCTATGTATGCCATTGCTGAGAATGAAGGATCTAAACTTACATGCACATTGTTATTATCATGAAAAATGACGTGTATACAATCTACATAAACAAAACAAAAAAAGTACTTTGTTTAATCCAAGTAGTATTAAAATTTACCCACTAGTGTAAAGATAGTCTCCAGGTCAGTTTCTTGATTGAACAGCGGCCTATGGGCTATATTCTAGCATTTTTTTAATTGCTGTATTTAAATTCAAACTTTATTTGAATATGGAAGAGATTAAAAATAACGTGGCTGGAAATATAGACCATTTTAATGTCCAGTTCCCACTAATTATATATTACTCTTTAAGAATACTTCAAAACGTTAAAATTATTTTGAAAGCTTGAAACTGTCTCCTAATTAATTAGAAGCAGTCGTAGCTATTGAAATTACGCGTTACCTACCTATCTATGTTACCAAGTAAAATCAAAGACTTCTATTCCTTTCCTATAAATACTCTCTCCATCTCTTTTCTCCTTCATCACTACCTTCTTATAATTAAGTTGTTCATTTCCTAAAATAGTAATTAACCAATTACTCCACTGCTTATCAACTTATCCCTAGAACACATAACGATGAAAAGCGCTAAATTGTCAACTTTGTTCATGTTATATTTTTTCACTGTTTTTACATTTGCAAATGCATCTCTTAAGACCGGTTACTACCATTCAAGCTGCCCAAATGCAGAATCCATTGTCAGAAAAGCAGTCAACAAAGCAGTGTCTAGTAACCCTGGCCTTGGCGCTGGTATCATCAGGATGCATTTCCACGATTGTTTTGTTAGGGTACGTCTCATTTTATTTATGTGAACGTGCTACTGTTTAGAGAGTTAAATAAATTTTCCTTTGATTTTGTGTGTTGAAATTAATAAAAGGTTGGTTCAACTAACAATATCTAACTTCAAATTTTATATGATTCAGGGATGTGATGCCTCCATCCTTTTGGATCCAACTCCAGGGAATCCAGCAGAAAAAGAACATCCAGCAAACAATCCAAGTTTACGAGGCTATGAAGTGATCGACGAGGCAAAAATTGAGCTAGAATCTGTTTGCCCACAAACAGTTTCATGTTCAGATATAGTTGCATTTGCTGCAAGAGATAGTGCTTTTAAGCTTGGAGGCATTAGATATTCAGTTCCATCAGGTCGTCGAGACGGAAGAGTATCCATTAAAGACGAACCAACCGCACACCTTCCTCCGTCCACTTTAAATGCTAAAGAGCTTGAGGAAAATTTCGCGAAAAAAGGACTTTCTTTAGATGAGATGGTAACACTTTCTGGTGCACATTCTATTGGAAGATCACATTGTTCTTCATTTTCTGATAGACTTTACTCTTTCAATTCAACTCACCCACAAGATCCTACAATGGATCCTAAATTAGCCCAACAATTGATGAAAAGATGTCCGCGTCCTTCTACCACTGATCCAATTGCTCCACTTGATGTTGATACTCCAAATAGGTTGGACAATAAGTACTATCTCAATTTGAGGAATAACAGAGGATTGTTAACCTCAGATCAGACGCTATGGAACAGTCCTTCAACGGCTAGGATGGCGAGGAGTAATGCGATTCATGGTGCAAATTGGGCTCATAAATTTGCAGATGCAATGGTGAAAATGGGATCCATAGAGGTTATGACTGGGATGCAAGGAGAGATTAGGAAGAACTGTAGGTTTGTGAATTGATCAAGTGATTCTCTTTTCTTTTATTTGGTTTGTTGATTTTTTAATTGTATCATCATATTTTTTATTTCATTTTCAATGTCAAGAACAAATGTAACTGATTTTTTTCAATTGTAATTTAAATATATTGATTTAAGAGATTTTGCTTATTTTCATGGTAAAGATATGTTGGACAACTTCTATTTATTTGATTAAGAAAATTGCACAAAGAACTTCAGAAAGTGCACTTGTACACTTTTGTTAACAGTATTTGTGTCAATTTAAATGTTATAGTTTAAAAAGTTTATAGATCACTCCAATCATTTGCTCGTTCTTTACATTTTGACGGTAAGGAGATCGAGTTGTATATTTGCAACGAACATTAAGCCAAAAGGTGACTAGCTAAGAAATGTTCTTCATTTTATTTTTGCAGTGTTGGGGTCATGGGTACATATTAATCTATTTATGTAGTGTTATTTTTCAATAAAAAAATGTTAAGTAACTCTCGTATAGTTCCAGCCCTGGTTGCTGGAAGGAGAGAAAGTGTGGTATTTTAGCAAAACGTATTTTGGAAATGTTCTTATTGTCAATTTCCAAGCAGTTGGATGATATTAAATGGAGCAAAATTATAGAAAAAATAAAATAAAACTGAGGAGGAGTTCCAAAATAAAGACCCGTTGCCAGTTGCCACTCTTAACTAGGAACACTTCAAATATGTACACATTTGAAATTTGTATCATGCAAAAAAGAAAAAAGAAAAAACTTTGTTCTTTTTTCTTATAATATAATATAATATTAAATTAGGTCAAATTTTATTAGAAAAAGGCCTCCCTCTTTAAAATATTATGCATAAATAATGTAGAAGAGTTACCTGATAGTGATTAGATTAATATTTCAAACTTGATTCACCTCACCAAAAAAAATAATTAGAACTTCACATAATATAATGTTTTACACGAAGAGTTTAATAAAAGAGAATAAGTAAATACATTATTTTACTGGTATAAATCTATAAGTTTTAACTTGATATTTAAGTTCAGCGTCTTACATGGTAAATATTTAAATACGAAACGAATAGTAATCAAATTGCGGGGATAGCTCAGTTGGGAGAGCGTCAGACTGAAGATCTGAAGGTCACGTGTTCGATCCACGTTCACCGCATTGTTTTTCTCATTTTATTTTGGGCTTGGACCCGAATTCCTTGGGCTTTCCTTTTATTTTGACCTTTTGAGCGAAATTTGGGCTTCGACCCGAATTCCAATTTATTGGGCTTTTAGAGGTTTTAATCTTGTACTTTCCTGTGAAAATTTTGACATGGCCATTTAACTTATACATGTCTTTTATAATTTTTGCACGTATACTAAATTCAGATGTATAAATTATAATGTTTGAAGTTAATGTTTTGACAAAATCAAATTTTCTATATTTATTCAGGGATAAAGAGAGAAAAGAGTTTATTGAGAATGGAATGTATACCGTATCAATTGGATTGGAGTCCGACTAAATTCATATTCGTATATTGCATGATACATTTTTTGAAATGTCATTTCAACAAGACTTTTTGCATAATATGTGTCATATATGGCATAATATAAATCAACTTGAGTGTCTCACGTGAATTACCTTGCATGTGTTTACTTGAAATTTTGGACACATGAGTTTACTTGTTTAGTTTTATATAAATTTATTTATCTATTTGTGTATATCTAAAGTTGGAATTTTGTACGTGTGTGTTTCACTTGATTTTTTTAATTTATTTTTTAAAATTTGAACATGTTTGTTTTAATAGTACTCTTACTATTATATTTCAAAAATATATATTGGAAAAAGGTAGTAGTTTTTAATAATAAGATTAGAGTTTAGACTTGTCTTTTTCTTTCAATTTCTTGCTAAAATAAATTGTAAGACAATGATTGATTAGTAATTTATTGTCATGTTTTTGTTTTGCTCATATATAACTTAGTTTGTTCAATCATCTTATAATGACGTAAAAGTTGGTTGGCATGCATCCTTCAACCGACAGACCTCCCAATAAAAGTTATGTACTTTTCTTCATTTTTATTAAATGATGAAGTGCATCTAAAATCATATCATAAAGTTAAATTAACTTCCATTCAGATATGTTCCACCTAAAATTTTATATATTTACTTTGTCCTTCCAAAAGTATTTAGTAGGCGTGATTCAAGTTGAGATAGTAAAATTGATATCAAAGAATATAATAAAGATGTAGACAATCTTGGATATGAAAACTTTTTTATTTAATTACAGAATTTAAAGTGCCTTAAAAGTATTTTTTTTAAGTTTATAACATGTTCTAATGAATTTATGAAGGAGCATTCTTTCAACCGTCATGAGCTTGACGGACTTGAATAAAGCATTGAAGGAAGACTTTAAGGACATCCATACGATGATGTGGTTATTTTGATAATTTTTGTAATTTAGTTATTTTTATGAAACTAATATAAATAGTCTCTAAGTCTTTATATTATTTGTAATTCAGTTATTTCTTCTAAAGCCTATTCCCCTCATTTCTTTTTCTCAACAATCATACCTTCTTGTAATTTGATTAATCGTAGTAGATAATAATTGTGTTATTATTAAAATTAGTATTCGTATTCGCGCATCGCGCGGATAGTATTATTTAAGTAAAAAATGTCTAAATCATATAATTTGACTTATTTAAACAAATAAGATTGTTATTTAATTGTTTTGATTCTTTTTCTTTTGCCTTAAAATTAATATAATTAATTCACATTCAATTTAAAATTTGAGTATAGTAGATTATTCATAAAATTAAGCCATAATTTTTTTCTTTTCTACCATACTAGTATTCGTACCCGCACAACACGGATAATATTATTTAAATACAAAATGTCTAAATCATATAATTTGACTTATTTAAACAAATAAGATTGTAGAGATTTAGTAAAATCTCAATTGTCATTTCATTATTATATTAACCATTTATATCGTTCAAAACATGTTAAGCATCATTATTATATTAATATTTCACTTAATAATTTGATGTCTTCACCCACTACTGTGACACACATATACATATATACACATAAATTGATAAATATTGTATAAATTTGCACCCATATTCAAGATTGTAAAGTTTATCATATATTCCAGCATAGTAATTTTTCAATTGCACATATAAAAGCATTTTAATTTATGTGAAGATATGACCAATAATTCTATAATAAAAATCATGTTAGTATCTATGATCTGTATTAAAAATTAACAAAGAAATAATGAATTAAGAAAGCATTATATTAACTTCAATAAAGTTGAATAAAAATAACATACAATTCTAAAAAAAAACATTAATTATCGTAAAAATCATCAAATGTTACATTTGTAATCCAAAAAAACATAGAAACTCATTTGATCTAAAAAAAATAATAAGTAGAAAATATCTAAATTTTTATCTTACTAAAATCACAACCATTATAAAGGACTTTTTTTTAGTTAAACCAACCATTATATAAAACATAAAAGCCATTTTGATTTAAAAGTACTTAAAATAAATTAATTCGAATAAATAAATAAAAAACTCTAGTATCATTTTTATGGATTGCTATACATGAGTGTTAAGTAGATAACATTTGTTTAATAGAAGTATTCAACTCAAATATTTATTCTATATGAGTCTTAAGAATAATCGATATGCAAACAGATACACCATATGAATATTATGAATTAAATTTCTCATAAGCTCTTACAAAATAACTAATTATATGGTTAGACACACCATATGAATATTATGAATTAAATTTCTCATAAGCTCTTATAAAATAACTAATTACATGGTTTATAATCTGTTTTGGCAAAGCATTATAGGCAATATTGGCTATATATTACTTACAATCCTAGAGTTTGCATTGTACAAAAATCTGCAAAACACAAAAGAATAAAGTTAATTAATAGAACAATTTTAGATTTTTACTAAAAAAAAGTAAAATACCAAGAAATTCTGTCAGATAGTTTAATCTCAAATACAAATGTAAATCAGATAAACATATGAAATAGACCACATGAATTTGTTTAAAATGATAATGCAAATTCTAATAACTTCTAATAGCCAAGTTGTTTCCTATGATCACCGTGTTTCTTAAAGAAATTAAGTGTGTGACAATATTTTGCAGAGACACCCCATCCCTATTTGAATGTTTCAAACGGTTTGTTGGTTAATGTACATGAGAGATCATGCAAAGAAAAATGGGAGAACAGAATCATGTTTAAATAATTACATATTTATTACTAAATTCTTAAATATAGTTTTTTCTAATTTTCTTTTTCAAATATTCTTTTATCCTAATTTTATGGAGCATTATCTTAAAAATGTAGTGTGACATATTCTTAAATTCAGTTTTACTTACGATTTTTAATAATTACTTATTTTTACAGATCTCCTTCAACATGAATATATATTTAGTGTATAGTTAATTTAAATTTAATCGCTCAATTTTCATATTTAATCGTGTTCACATAATCTGAAATTCCAATTATGTTATTAATTAACATATCATTTAGTTTAAATATTTACTTTGAAAAAATTGATAACTTCTCACCAAAAAAGAGTCCTAAACAATTATGTTTTATTTTTGCTATAAAGAATGAGTAGCTATGGAAAGTTATTTTATTTTTTGTTATTTAAATGTATTCATTCCCCGCAAATAGAGTCCTATACTGCTCAAACTTTCCGCAAAATAAATTCCTAAGTGCTTAAATAATTTGGATTTTTTTTTTTGCTATAAAAAATAGTGTGGAAAGTTAGTTTAAATATTTAATTAAAAAATTTGATAGTTTTTCACAAAAATAGAGTCCTCGAAAAATATGTTAGTTAAAATTTATTTCTAAGTTTTAAAAATTAGTGTCAACAATCTGCAATTTTCTTTGCTCTAAAGGAGGAGTAAATTAAAATATAATCATTTAGATTAATAATTGTATGAATTTGAATTTTCGAAGAAAACCTTAAAGAAAAAGTTAATAAATTATATCTTAATTTAATAGTTTTTTTAATTAGTGGGCAGTTCTCCTATTTACTTATTTAATTATTTAAAATGCCTTATACAGAACGTGTTTTTGATTTTCTTTTTTCATTCTTTTTTTTTTTTAAGTTATAAAGTAATAGAATTCTTTTAATAAAAGTTAATTTAAGTAACTTTTAAAACTATTAATTTTTTATTTTTTTTAAATAATAATATTTTATTGTTTAATCCTATTATAATGTAATTATCAATATAATTTTTTATTTTTATTTTTAAAAGTAGGACTTTCAAATAGAATTTCTTCTCAACTATCACCATTAAGGTAAAACGTTGGAATAGCAAACGACATAAATAACTAATTTAACTTCATGTTTTTCTAACATTTTCCTCATCCTAGACAATCATGTCGAAAATCAACAGAAACAAAGTGAAATTGTCCAAATAAATTAAAAGTGAGTAAAAGATAACCAGTTTACTTAAAAAGAAATTCATTAAACTGCTTCATGAAATTTATCCTAAAACACTTCTTACAATTTTTTCATCACTGTTCACCTCCGTATTCATAATTCAAAAAATAATTACAATTACATGCAATTATATAAAAAAAAATGCATAAATCAAACTACATCACTATTTTCACTAACAAAATTTACTTTTGTATCAAACTGATATGAATGACATTACTCAGTTACATCACCAATAAATCACTTAAACTCAAGTCAGCAACCTTATCATAAAAGAGAATATTTTTGTAAATAATAGATTTTTATGAAAAAGTGGGTTGATAGAATTGTGGGTAGTATTTTTATTTTTTTTGGAAGATGTCGTGGTTATTTTTATAGGGATAAAGTTAGTTACTTGTGTTTTGAAATTCAAATTTTAAATTAAAAAATAGGAGATATTTTTTAAGAATAGAAAAGAGTTATATTAATTGTGGTAGCTTTCTTTTTTTAAAAAAAAAAATCGTTTAAAATATCTATTGATTTTTTCAAAATTTAAAATTTAAATTTAATCCGTTTTTTAAAATAAAAAGTAAAAAATAAAAAGAATAGAAAAGAGTTATTTTAAGTGTGGTAACTTTCTAATTTTTTTTAAAAAATCGTTTAAAATAGCTATTGATTTTTTCAAATTTTCAAATTTAAATTTAATAACTAATGCAAATTAAAATTATTTTAAAATTTTAATTTTTAAGACTAAAAAATGGAGAATTTTTGTGGTGCATGTGTCACTTTTTCTTCTCCTATTATATATAGATATATTATTGCGTAAATTCCTTCTAAGACTATTATACAATTTATCATAATTTTTAGTACTTATTATTTTAATACAACATGTAATCTTTATTTATTATTTTCTTCAAATTGTTATTTTTGTTTAATCATAAAAAATAATACTTACCCCAATTTCTGTTTTTATTAACTTAAATATATTTCAATACAACGTATAGTGTTTACTTACTATTTTCTTCCCCGTGTTATTTTCTTTAGTCATATATCAATAATACATACAACAATTTAATTTTTTATTAACATAAATACCTTTAGTAATAATTCTTCTAATGTTCTATTAATAATAATGATTAAAATTATTTATGATTACTATTAATGTTTTTACATAATTGAGATAAAAATTGTGGTTACGTACACATAAAAATATTTTTGAACAAACAAAATAATTACATGCACTATTAGAGAGTACCTTCTAGTTATATAATTATCTTACAATTATGATAAAGTCAGAAAAATGTAAGTATCTTCAAAAACTATAAATATTAAATTCAAAATTTGAACTTTTAATTAGTTAGTCTCAATTTTTAAAAAATTACAAATATTTTTATAATTTTAAAATAACTAACTTATCACTTTAAAAATTATTTTATAATTCCTAATTAGCTATTAAAAAATTTATATAAATTCTATATTTTAAAAAAATGTCTGAAGTCCACGTTATAAAAATAATAATCTTAATTTTGAATTCGCTTTGATCTAATATTTTGAAACACGTTACTATTTGTGTCAATCTCATATACAATGGTGCATATTCTCTTATTAATTAAATGGTAATTTCTAATTAACTAAATGACCTATTATTTATTTCAGTATTGATAAAATAATTTCAAATTCTCTGATATCTTGTAATATAAGAAGTCTTTTTTGTACATTTAATTTTTAGAATAATTGTATGTTCTATAGGTTTGAAGGTTCTAAATTTCAAAGGCAAACCATTTATTTTAAGTATAGTAACAATTTTAAAAATTATATTTTAAATAAAATTTAACTGAACAAATGAACAAAATTTTGTTCATACTTTAATATTTTATCACTCACAAGCATATTACTGAAAAGCTATAAGTTAGTGGAATAATATGCATAAATCATGATATTCTACATTTATCGATACATTATATTAATAATTCCATAGCACTTAAGATATTCAATTGCACATATTTAGCATTTTAAAAATGTGAATATATTACCAATAATCCAACATTCAAAAACATGTTAGTGTAAATGATTGAGCAAAAATTAACAGAAAATGAAAAAAAAAAAAAAAGTATTAGAATAACTTCACTAAAATTAAATTTAAAAAATAACGTACAATCTAAAAAAAATATTTATCGCCGTAAAAATATCAAAGATTACAAATGTAAATAAATAAAAATATGAAACTCATTTGATTTAAAGAATTTAAGTACATAATATCACAAAAAACAAATCAAATTGAATGAAATAAACTAAAAAGTCATAATAAGACATTATACTTATCAATATCATTATTTGGAGAGGATTTTCAGTTTGATAAATATTGTTCTTCTCTTTCTTGGACTTTCACTTTTTTATTTGCAAATATATTCAAATTTTCTTCGGCTAGCCATCATATAATCTATCTATTCACCCCATAAAAATGAAGATAAGAAGAATGAAACTAATTTAACAAACAACATTACACATTTGAAGAAGAATAGATTCATGGTTCAATCATTTGATTTAAAGAATTTATGTACAAAATATGACAAAAACAAATCAAATTGAATGAAATAAACTAGAAAAAAATAACAATAGGACATTATAGATCTAACAATATCATCATTTGCAGATGATTTTCACTTTGATAAATATTGTTCTTCTTTTCTTGAACTTCTACTATTTTATTCGCAAATATATTCAAATTTTATTCGGCTAGCCATCAAATAATTTACCTATTCACCAAATAAAAAGATGAAGATAAAAAGAATAGAAATAATTTAACAGACATCATTACACATTTGAAGAAGAATACATCCATAATAATTCAATAATAAACACATGTTAGTATAAATGACGGAATAAAAATTACCAAAAAATAATAAAATAAAATAAAAATTCGATTCAAATAATTCAATAATATAAAAACATGTAAATATAAATGATTGAATAGAAAAAATTAACAGAAAAATGATAACATAAAAAATATTAGAATAACTTCACTTAAATGAAATAAAAAATAACACAATCGTTAAAAAAAATATTAATCACAGTAAAAATCATCAAAGATTACAAATATAAATAAAAAAAAAAACATAGGAAACTCATTCGACCTAAAGAATTTAAGTACAATATATGATAAACAAATCAAATTAAATGAAATGAACCAAAAAAAATTCACAAAAAGACATTATAGATCTAACAATATCATCATTTGCAGAAGATTTTCATTTTGATAAATATTGTTCTTCTTCTTCTTGGACTTTCACTTTTGTTATTTGCAAGTATATTTGAACTTTTTTTTCCAGCTAGCCGACAAATAATCTACCTATTCGCTCCATAAAAAGATGAAGATAAGAA
>NW_006239197.1:821207-823248 GCF_000226075.1 Solanum tuberosum | reverse complement strand
ATTAATTTTTTAATAAACTTTATTTATGTATATATAGAGAATAGAGATAATGGGTAGAATAGTTTTAGGTAACCATTTTAAATTCAAATTCAAAAAGTAACTACTTTGCCATTTTTTAAAAAATAGTTACGTGAGTTGGTTTTGAAAAAAAAACACATTTAAAATAATTTTTTAATTTTTTAAAAACTAAAGCATATCTTCATTTAACAAATTTTTTTAATGTGCGGGTAGTTTTGCTATTTATGTATTTAAAATGATTGATGCACGTTTTTTATTTTATTTTTCTTTTACATTTTCTATTACTATAAACCTATTTTAACATTTTTTACTTTTTTGTCCGTTGGTATTTTATTTTATTTTTTGTATTTTAAATAGTTTGTTTAAAATTTATTTATTTATTTATTTATATTTTATTTTTGTTGGTGTTGTACATGTGTCATTCTAATTCTAATTATTGACATGTGTCTATATTTATTTATTTAATTATTGATTATTAATTATTTAAAATACTGAAAATTTATGGTGTTGACATGTGTCATTTTTTCTTCTCCTTTTATATATGGATAGATTTTTTTATTTTTTAAAAACTAAAGCATATCTTCATTTAACAGATTTTTTTAATGTGCGGTTAGTTTTGTTATTTATTTATTTAAAATGTTTGATGCACGTTTTTTATTTTATTTTTCTTTGTTACATTTTCTATTACTATAACCAATTTTAACATTTTTTACATTTTTGTCCGTTTGTATTTTAAATTTGTTTAAAATTCATTTATTTATATTTTTTTTGTGGTGTTGACATGTGTCATTCTAATTCTAATTATTCACATGTGTCTATGTTTATTTATTTAATTATTGATTATTAATTATTTAAAATACTGAAAATTTATGGTATTGACATGTGTCATTTTTTCTTCTCCTTTCATATATAGATAGATTTTTTTATTTTTTATAAACTAAAGCATATCTTCATTTAACAGATTTTTTTAATGTGCGGGTAGTTTTGCTATTTATTTATTTAAAATGATTGATGCACGTTTTTTATTTTATTTTTCTTTGTTACAGTTTCTATTACTATAACCTATTTTAACATTTTTACTTTTTGTCCGTTGGTATTTTATTTTTATTTTTTTGTATTTTAAATAGTTTGTTTAAAATTTATTTATTTATATTTTATTTTTGTGGTGTTCACATGTGTCATTCTAATTCTAATTATTGACATGTGTCTATATTTATTTATTTAATTATTGATTATTTAAAAAACTGAAAATTTGTGGTTTTGACATGTGTCATTTTTTCTTCTTCTTTTATATATAGATAGATATGGGAAAATTATGCAGGATAGCAATATTTAGTCTTTATTAGGTACTGTAGATACCGTTTAAAAAAATTGTAATTCGCGCCTACAATTTTCCCAATTCTTGTTATTCTCATGATTTGTATGATTTCGCTTGATTTGTATAAATTCAGAATTTGTATAATTCGATTCCTAATTGTATAAATCCAAAATTTTGTATATGCTTACCCTAGTTATTTGTATACAATTTATGAAAAATTCATAATAACTTACCTTGTTTGTATATTGGCAAGTGAAATATACAAACACAACTCTGAAAATTTTCTAAATATATAAATACAGAATTTGTATATACTTACTAGGGGTGTACAAAACCGAAACAAACCGCAAACCGAGTCAAATCGGAAAAAAAACCCGACTAGTGATTTGGTTTGACTTGGTTTGGTATTGGAAAAAAAACCCGACTATATTTGGGTTGGTTTGGTTTTAACTAAAAAACACCAACCCGACATTATATATGTAATTTTAAAATTTATTTTATACATAAAAATATTTAGTTTGATATAATTTTAAAATATTTCTTATACTATTTCATAGTTTTTATCTTTTAATATATTATTTCAAGTTTAAAACTTAGAATTCGGAATGGTCCAATAACGATTATAGTTCATAGATGTTGATAATTATAATAAAACTTAAATCAAAATCAAATTAATACTAATGCAAAAAGAAAATCAATTCAACA
>NW_006239197.1:797017-820930 GCF_000226075.1 Solanum tuberosum | reverse complement strand
TTTTGTGTTATTTTTTTAAGAAACACCTTAGATAATTGTATTTTGGTTGGACTAAAGAAATATTTGGAGCACAAGTTAATTATATGTTTGTATGCAAACTTTACCGAAAAAATTCAAAAATCTGAAAAAATCTGAGGTTTATTAGTTTGGTTTGATTTATAAATTTAAAAATTTGACACAATGGTTTGGTTTGGTATTTGAAAAATCCGAACCAACCCGAGGTTGAAAAACCCGAAAAAATCCAAATTTTATTAGTTTGGCTTGGTTTATAAAATTAAATTTTTTACACAAATAATTTGGTTTGATTTTTGGAAAACCCGAATCAACCCGGTCATGTACACCCCTAATACTTACCCTATTTGTATATGTATATTCGCAAGCAAAATATATAAACGGGTAGAAATAAACAAACCAACTTGTGTGTTTTTAAAAAAAATCAAGTTAAAGTAAATTAAAGCCAAATTTATTTCCTACTTGTATAGTACACACTACACGAGTAATTATCATGCGAAAACTAGCCGTTACGATGTGGGAGAGCTTTCTCTTTTTTGATTTGAACTTAAAGTTCATTCATATCTTTCAACGGTTTTGTATGAAAGATGGAATAAGTAAAAAATAAGGTATGTGAGATAGTAATTTTAGCATTTTAGTTATTAGAGCTTTAGTGCAAATAATTAATGGGATAACATTTCAAAATTAGCTAATTAATACCTCAAATTAAATCTGAGATAAAGTTAAATTTCAAATTTTATTATTCAGTTATTGTGTTTATTCCAGAACCTAATTTCAAATTTTATTATAAAGTAATTCTGTTCATCCCAGCACCCAATGACCTTACCGAATTCTGGTTGAAGATTATAAATATTTTATAATGGGTCTGTTCAAAAATATCTTAGCAGTTGGATTTCTAATTAATTTCAATATTCTTTTATAGTCCAAGATCCATTAATAATTAATAAGAAAATGGCAGAGATAATAGTTATTGGAGATAATTTTAATACGCGGTGCACCGACGTCAGGGCTAATGAATTTTTGACAATATATTTGTTTTTTTGTTGTTTTTTATTCGGTGTTTGAAACTTATATTGAAATCTGATTAAATATTGAATTTGTGTTAGGCCTAGGAAGTTTCATACTGGGAGTAAAACGCTTCCTAACAAAGGGAACTCCATACCAAGAGAAATCGAACTTAAAATCTTTATTTAAGAATATATAGATATTTACCACTCCACTACGACCCGATAATATGCTCAGGGATTATTTTCCTTTTTCTGTTTGCGTTTTCCCATGCAAAGGAAAAAACAATTACTGCAATAACGGTACACATGGTTGTGGATTTGGATGTTTCATGTGCATGTGCTTCACCACTCACGAAGAGATAGAAGCGAATCCACGTAGACAATTCTAGCAGTAATAACTATATTTTTAATTAAAAAATTATTTTTTATTGATATTGGTAGCGGTGGAACCAAGCAATAAATATGTTTTTAATAAAGAGTGTTAAAACTTTTACCAACATTAGTTAGTTGTCATTGTCTCATTGGATAATGTTGATATAAACTTTACCGATATTTATAAAGAGTACTAATTATTGCTAAAAGAATATATTTAATGATAATTAAACTATTACTGTTATTTAATTACTGCTAAAAATTATTTTTGATATAGTAATAGACCTCACTACATCAAAAATGATCTTTAGCGGTAATTAATTAACGGCAATAGCTCAATTGCCGCTAAATATATATTTTTAGCGGTAATTAGCATTCTTTGTATATTTCTCTAAAGTCATTAGTGACATTGGATCTAATGACGCTTAACTAGTGTCGTTAGAGACTTTAGCACGATCTTTAAAAATATGTCTATTTACTACCGCTAAAAATTGTTTTTTTTTGTTATAGTGCCTGTTAACTTATTCAAATATCTATACACGTATATCTAAAGAAAAAAGTATTATGTAATATATTTTGTTAGACGTCATGAAATAGAAGAGCCCATTTGAATTTTGATGTATTGGTTCAACGCGAGCCTTGGTCCTTTTTGCGTAGAGGTTCATTGATAAATGGAATAAGATAAATTATTTTATCCCAATTGGTTATAAGAATTAGCTAATCAGAATAAATTTTAATAATATAATTAAAGGTGAAATGCCTAATTCCCTATAACGTTTCACCTCATTTTGCCCTGCAAAAATTAGGAACATATATATGTCATGTTCGACTTCAACTCACCTGAGTTTGTTGACAGTCTAGTCTAGCTTATATATGTAACACATTAAAAAAAAGCAAGATTGATCCAGCTTCTAATCATTAAAAATTAAATTAATGTACGTAATCAGACTTTAATTGCACTAAACGTTGATTAGTCTATGGTTATACCAGGAGATGATTCCTCATAGATCTAAAAAAATTAAGAGAATGTTTGGCATTACTGTTAAAATCTGCTTATTTTTAGAAGCATTTTTTAAAAATAGCTTTTCAGGAAAGTGTTTTTGAAAAAATAAATTTGTGTTTTACTAATTTATTTGAAAAGTGCTTTTGATAAGCAAATTGTGTTTGATTAATCTTTTTTTAAAAGTGCTTTTATGTCAAATTATAAAAAAAGACAAGTATTAATGTACTTTTAATATGAAGATTACGTTATAGATAGAAATTATTTTAAATATCTATTATAAAAAAATTAATCAAACTTTTATTTTTATTAAACTAAAATGTATATATTCAATTTTTCAATCAATGTTATACATAGACAAATAAAAAATAAGTAAATATTGATATAATATTGATATGATGATTTAAATATAATTCAAAACATCAAATATAAAGTAATGATAATAAACGTAAAATAAAAAAATATTATATAAAAGTAAAATTCTTAAATGAAACTTTTACCAAAGTTACGAGATATGTTAATTAATTAATTAATTAACTAATAAGGGATATCTGAGGAAATATGTAAATATAAAAGGAATATTTTGGTATTGTAAAAAAATAATTCTATTTCTACTTCTGCTTTTTTTTAAAAAATAATTTTTTAGTTTTTGCTCAACAAAGAAAAACCGCTTATGCTTCTATTTAAAAGCAATTTTATTGATTTGCCAAAACACCATATTTTATTTTTAAAATATTAATTTTTCTTTTTAAAATAAATATTTTTAACCTTCCAACAATAATGTCAAACAAACTCTTATTTAGTCCGAACTAATGTTAGTTGTCTAGTTTCAATGGGTGGGAATAGTATCTGTGTACCTTATCCTTCCATGCTGCATGTGGCATGCTTTATTTGGTATTTTGATTCAGTGGGTTTCTTTTCTTTTTTTTAAAAATGTTTGAAAGGACTAATTTTAAATTAACAACGTGGTCAATCCAATTCCATTGGTCTTTTGACTATGTAGCAAATTTAATTTTTAATTAGTGCCTGTATTAATCATCTAAGTCGTTTGTATTTGTTTGTGGCAAGTGGCAACGAGGCCAAAATGGACTGATAGATAATTACGCAAGTATATTTTGAAAAATATCTTAACTATAAGTAGTATTATTTAGTTAGTTAAAAATGACGTAACAATTAGATGGATTTATACACGAAACACTGTAGTTCTTTTACAAAGAAATATCAATAATGGATTGAATTGTCAATTAACAAGTTGAGTAAGTTACGCAATATTTATGCCTGTGAAATATAGCAGATACTTTGTATAATTGATTAAAATACGTGTAAATTGAGTCAGACATCACATTTTAAAAAAAATTTGACAACTAGTGTTGACAATTAGTAAGTAAATTTCCTAGGCATTATCAAGTTACAATATTGTTACTAGTGTCAGCTTATAATAGGCTAACACCAGAGAGAAAATGACAGGATTGAGCATTTTCAAACAAGTTTGTGAAGGTTGGTGAGTGGCTTTCACCAAACCTTTCCAACTTATTATTGACCCGTTTGGCCATAGATTTTTCAAGTAAAATTTGGGGAATTTTTTGGCAAATAGTGTTTGTTCTTGCAATTTATCATTATTTGGCAAATAACCCAAATTCTCAAATACTAGAAAAAACTAGTTTTTGGATCAAATCTCATTATTTGAGATCTTTTAAAAATTCAATTTCTACACCAAACTTTTGTCTTTTATAAAAACACCCTCTATAGTAGTTGCTTGTGTTGTATTACATAATTTTTTACGTGAACACCAAAGTAGTGATGAAATATTCAGTGATGATATGGTTGTTGATGAAAATGATGAACAATCGGCTCAGTATAACAAAGTCATGTGCTTTGTCTACTTCACGTTATATGGAATGGTGTTTGTTGCGCTCACTCCAGACTACCACATTGCTCTAATGTCATGGACACGACTTGTTATTTGTTGTAACGAAGATCCAATTGACTTGTAATACAAACTTATAGTTAGTTTTGATAGTTTTTAAAACTTCTGGGTAGAAATCATATTTTTCTAAAAAAGTGAAATATGTTTCCCAAATATCATGGCCAAAGTCCAAACACATGGTAAAATTTCGCCTAAATTTTCACACAAATAATATTTGCCAAAAATATTTGAAAATCTATGGCCAAACGCTAGCTAAATGTTACTTCAAATACTTTATCAAACTAAAATGTTCACTCCTTGCTAGTTTGACTCGGTAGGAGTTTAAGAAAGAAAGATTTTTGAAATTTGTGGTCTAAACTGAAAGATAGAAATTTGTGTGACTATAAATCATTTTATTAAGAGTAAAATGAACATTTCAAAGTTAAATTGTTACTTAATATAGAAATGTGGCATTTTATTCGAGACTGACTGAAAAGGAAAATAAGTCATATAAATTGAGACAGATGGAGTAATTTCTAGAGGAACTTTCGCATATAGTCACTCAAAAATAGCCTAATTACACTTCATAGCTATAATTACGATTCGTAGCAACATGTTATAGGGAGGAGAGTGGCGAGTGATACTGGGAGAGGGAGGAGAGAGGAGAGCGAGTGAGGGCAGAGAGTGGAAGAGAGATAAATTGTATATGTATATCGGTTAAATAATTGTATATTATACATATATATTTGTAAATTCTAGCAAGTGAGATTGGGACAGAGGCGAGCGAGATTAGGAGAGGGAGGAGAGAGGCGAACAAGATTGGGAGAGGGAGGAGAGAGGGAGATAATTTGTATAATTCACATCTCGTTTGTATAATTAGCAGTTACATTTGTATAATTCGCGTGTTTTTGTATAATTGACTAATAAAAAGTCTGGAATTATACAAATATGATAAAACTCGAAATAACAAATTGATACAAACATAAACATATGAACTTTAAACTATTATATAAAATATATTATACAAATTACATTATATAAATTATATTATACAAAATTCGAAAACTACACGTTTATACAAACTTTAAAAAGTTATACACAAAAAAATTGAATTTATATGATGACAAAACTGAAAAACCAAAGGAAATAATCGTCATATACAAATACAAATCAAATGAAGAATTGTTAGTTGTGAATTATACACATGTGATGAATTATACAAACATAACTAATTATACAAACTCGAAGTCAACTCACATAATTAATGGTTAATGTTAGTCGCGAGGGGTAATTATAGCAAACTATAGCTATTAGGGAAAATTGTATGAAATAACAAACTATTAATTCAAATTAAATGTTATGACTATAGTTTATTTTAATTGTAATTCGCAACAAACATCCCTTTTTTTTGCCATCTTATTAGGTATACAATTAGCCATTTTCGGTATACAATTAGCCATTTTATACATTTTGATATAAAATGCGTTTGTGTTTGTATAAAGCGAGAGAAAAGTGTATATACAAATACAAATACATATATTTTCGTCCTATACACTTATAATCATACAAATACAGATCTTATTATACAAAATTATAATGTATAAATGAATTTATACAAAACTGAATAATTTGTATAAAATTGGATGTTTGTAGCGAATTATACAAATCAAAAGCTCCATAGCAAACATAAAAATTTGATATGGAGCGCAATTATGCAAACTATAGCTATAACATACAAATATGATTTTTATGTTTGTTATATGTAAAAGTTGCTCTAGCTATTATGAGTAATTAAATAGTATAAGTTTACTTAACCGCATAATTTTCTCTAATTTATTAACTTATCTATACATTGTAAAAAAAATTATAGCATGTGAAAGCACCTATACACCAAATTGTTGTGATCCATACATGTGAAAAAAATACAATAAAAATACTTATTTGACTCTCAAAAAATTAAACTATTCCAGATAAATTGAGACGAAAAGGATAGAAACATCTAACTGACCCTATTAGCCCGAAGCAAATAACCCAAGCCCGGCCCATGGCCCGCATAAGGGGGTTGGTAAACACCATGTCAGCACTAATTAATTCTGTTTTTCCACTAATAAAACAGGATAAATATAATTATGTGGATATGCTACCCTCCTTACCCACCCCAAACATTTCCTAACCGTTAGATCAATACCCCATACGTCATCAACGGTTCAGATCATTACCAAACAGAAATCCAACCACCTTAATTAGTCAGAATTAAGGAGAGCACGTGAGCAATGGATGTTAAGACCATGGCCATGGAGGGTCTATAAATAAGACTCCAAAGTGTAAGATAAAAACTCGCAAGCATTTGGCGAACCAAAAATACAAAGAGGTTTCTTCTCTCAAGGGGTAAAAAGATTGCTCCTTTCAGACATTTCTAAACCTCTTTTTCTATTAGTTCGCTGTTGGGTTCCTCACTTGCCTTTTTCTTGAGGTAATTTTAAGTTTAGCTAGTTCAATACTAGTCTTTCATGGGTTTTTGTTGTTTTCTTGCTGGGGATTTTATGATAGATCTGGGTGTTTTGTCCTTAATTTCTTTGGGGTTTTGAAGTGAAGAAAGATTGTGTTTTTATTTGGTTTGTTTAGGGTTGGTTATGTTTTAACTTGGGTGTTGTGAACAGGGGAGGGAAGGAACTGTTTCTTGAGTCTGGAAATTAACTAATTTTCCTGTTCATTTTTTAATTAATTTGTCTTTCCATGAAAATTTTGAAACGCTTCTGTATTTTTACTCTTAAAAAACCCTGCTTTATACTGAAAACTTTGATGTTCTCAACATGTTTGTTTTTTTGTAAAATATTTTTTGCTGTTTTGGGTGAGCTTCTTTGTTGCTTTGTAGTATGATTACAATATCTTTACTTTGTTGTTTTTCAGAATCACTTAGAGATTAGAAATAATTGATTGGTATGGTGGAGGTTTTGTCTTGTAAGAGATGAGCTAGATCTGGTGCAAATATGCTTTTGCCAACTTTGGAGTAGAAGATTTTAGCTTAACTCTAGTGCGTTTTTAAAAGTTGTAGATCCTTATCAAAATTGGTGGTCCAGCTTGATATTTTATAGATAAAAAGAGATTTCGTTGGGCTTTTTCTTTAATTTTGTCAGGTGAGGATAAATTACTTTAGTTGATATAATATAGGAATAACCCCTTTAATTGAGAGAATATTTTGCATAGAATCTCTTTTCTTGGTGCATTATCCAATAGCCATTCTTGTGGTTAGGAATATAAACTTTTAGCAAGCTGGAGAATTTTCACTGATACTTTACTTGTTGCATCAGTCTCTTAGCATTTCATTGTTTGTTATGTGAAGAAGTTGCACTGATACTCTGTATAAAGTATGCTGAACTTATGTAATTGATTTTATCTTCTTGTAGAATGGAAACTTTCCTATTCACCTCCGAGTCTGTGAACGAGGGTCACCCAGACAAGCTCTGTGATCAGATCTCTGATGCAGTTCTTGACGCCTGCCTTGAGCAAGATCCTGAGAGCAAAGTTGCATGTGAAACTTGCACCAAGACCAACTTGGTCATGGTCTTTGGTGAGATCACGACCAAGGCTATTGTAGACTATGAGAAGATTGTGCGTGACACATGCCGTAATATTGGATTTGTTTCTGATGATGTTGGTCTTGATGCTGATAACTGCAAGGTCCTTGTTTACATTGAGCAGCAAAGTCCTGATATTGCTCAAGGTGTCCACGGCCATCTGACCAAACGCCCCGAGGAGATTGGTGCTGGTGACCAGGGTCACATGTTTGGCTATGCCACCGATGAGACCCCTGAATTAATGCCTCTCAGTCACGTGCTTGCAACTAAACTTGGTGCCCGCCTTACAGAAGTCCGCAAGAATGGCACCTGCCCCTGGTTGAGGCCTGATGGCAAAACTCAAGTTACTGTTGAGTATTGCAATGACAATGGTGCCATGATTCCAATTAAGGTACACACTGTTCTTATCTCCACCCAACACGATGAGACCGTTACAAATGATGAGATTGCCCGCGACCTTAAGGAGCATGTCATCAAGCCAGTCATCCCAGAGAAGTACCTTGACGAGAAGACAATCTTCCACCTTAACCCATCTGGCCGATTTGTTATTGGTGGACCTCATGGTGATGCTGGTCTCACTGGTCGTAAAATCATCATTGACACATATGGTGGTTGGGGTGCTCATGGTGGTGGTGCTTTCTCGGGCAAGGACCCAACCAAGGTTGACAGGAGTGGTGCATACATCGTAAGGCAAGCTGCAAAGAGTATTGTAGCTAGTGGACTCGCTCGCAGATGCATCGTGCAGGTTTCTTATGCCATCGGTGTGCCTGAGCCATTGTCTGTATTTGTTGACACCTATGGCACTGGAAAGATCCCCGACAAGGAAATTTTGAAGATCGTTAAGGAGAACTTCGACTTCAGACCTGGAATGATGTCCATTAACTTGGATTTGAAGAGGGGTGGCAATGGAAGATTCTTGAAAACTGCTGCCTATGGTCACTTTGGACGTGATGACCCCGATTTCACATGGGAAGTTGTCAAGCCCCTCAAGTGGGAAAAGCCCCAAGACTAATAAGTGTCTGAAAGTGCTTGCCTATGTTTTTTGTTCTTTGTCGTTTTTGCTTGTCGTTGTATTTTCTCTTTTGAACCTTTATTTTGTTATTGTCCTGTTTCCATTGTGTTGGATATCTTAGGCCTTGGAATGTTAAGGAAAAAAAAACTATTATATTATATACATAAAAATTAGTGCATTTGTGGAATGATGTTCTTATGAAAATATATTGAAAAATGATGAGTGCAAATGACAGTAGTTGTGCACTAGGGAAGCAGCAGTGATGTTTTCTGTATTATGATTCGTTGGCTAACAATGAAATTACTATGTTGTAAGTGTGTAAGGCGATGTGTTTCATGTTTAGTTTGGTTTATCTACCCCACCACTCGTTTTCGCAAATCAGCTAGCCAACTTCGCTTTCTAATGAGAAGATTAAGGCGTGACAAATTGGGGCTTTGACTAAAACCAATTTCCAATTCACTGCAACTACATTTTGAAAAACTTTTGGTCACAAATATTTTTCAAGATTTTAATTAGAAATTATATTTGGACCAAGATATTGAATCAGTAATTTCAGAGAAACAAGCAACGACGGTTTCCCAAAGGTATAATTTTTCTTATTTGCTTTTGTTCATTTGAGGAAAAAAAAGAAGAAAATTTGCAACAATGAATTCGATAGTGATTTTAAACTTGTGGTGTTATATATTGAAGGACCTTCCATCCTTAATTTAGATTTTAAGATTGAACCAAACAAATAAAGTTGTCTTGTTTCTAAAAGTCCACATAGTAAGTTTTCTATGGTCCAACTCTGAATTAGTGAGATGAGTGAAATTCGAATACCAATTGGTTAAGAAAAGACCATGGAATAATAGTAACATTGGACCATTGATTATTGAAACTAGTACGAAATAATATACTATTTGAAATGGAATTGGATTTGTTCAGTCATTGATAATATTAAAAATGGAAAACTGTAGTAAAAGCAAATTACATTCCTGGTCAATTCAAAGTAAAATTCACCAGTCTAATGTACAAAAGGAACAGGGGAAGTATTTAATTTGGATAATATATTAGTATAAGTTTCTGCAAACAACAAATGAACAAGTTGCAAAATCACCTTCTTTGGAAGTTCAACCTCCCAATGAAGAATGCAAATAAAGTGGCAAAAACTAGGGGATATGCAATCAAAACAACACCAACAATAGGTAATTGGTTGTGGTGAAATCCAAAATAGTCCCTAATAAAGGCTGCTACTGATTTCTTATCTCCAAACACAGTAATCTCTGTATCAACATCTCCATATTGTGAAGTAAGCATCCCATTCAACGTCCACGATGTAGGTACTAGATAATAGAACCAGATCCACCATTTTGGAATTTGCTGCAATGAAAGGAAAAGGAGAAAGATTGAAGTGTAAATACACACACATAGACAGCGGTAATTATATAATACTCGTTGATCTCTATATTCAAGGAGGCTTAAATTCTGATCCACTTACAGCTTTTGGTATCAAGAATCCGGCAAAGAGGTTGAACATTGTGTAAAAGGATGACTGAAGAATTGCAGCTACTGGCAAGTTTGGTGTCAATGAAACAAGCATCATTCCCAAGTATGTGAAGTACAACAATGTGCAGAACATCGAATAGAAGTACCACAAAACCTTGTGGGCCGACCAATAATATCCAATCATTGGATAGGTGATGACAGTAAATGCAAGTGCTTGAGCTAAAAGATATGGAATTTCAATTGCCACCTACAAAATCAAGGTACTCGAGACTCAAAAATATGAAGCAGTGAACCATTGAAGACAAGTGTAAGATATGGAATTATTGAATCCCCCATTAGTCAACATGCCAAGATTGAAAGCCTTTATATCTTACCTGTGCTAATGCATAAGCCCATGATGCATACATTCCAGCAAATCTTTCCCGGTATAGGACTGATCGCTCCGTGGTCACATATGGTAAAACTGAAGATGAATTATTTATGCCACAGAAGATTACTGCAGTGAACATAGCACCAAATACACTGAAGACACTCTGCTGGTCATCTCTGTCAAAAAGGAGGAAGAAAAACAAAAAGGCAGTATAAGAAAATATTTAAGTTGTTCAACTATATAACATGTACATACAATGCATGCATAACTAAGTCCATTATCATCGAGGGAGAACTTCAGTTCTGCTGCATCAACTTCACACGCCAAAAATAGGACTCCAGAGTTCTGTTTTAACAGTGTGGGTGATGTCAACAAAGAAAAGATAAAGCCATTTTTTAAAAAGTTAATAAACCAAACAGGAAGAGAAATTATAGGATCAGACAACCTAATTCCCTTATCAACTGTATCATGCCTACCACTCAATTAAGCATCACAATTGCAAAAACATGTTACTCAGAAGTGGCCAAGGAATTTCCATGAGGATGTAGAAAGTTTTAATTCCCACAGCATAATGAAGCATGTAGTCGATAAGATAATTGAGCTTTGGTTGAATAGTATTTTATTGTCTTACAGTTTCGTCCCCTTGTCCCAGAAGAGCAATCCAAAAACAACGGAAGCAAAAATCATGTGCAGAGAGCGCATCAAATTGTATGAAGGACTCCTCCAATAGGACCAGTATTGCTTCCAGAAGCAAGTCTTGAATTGTCCCCAGCCATTCTGTGAAAATTGGGTGGGGAAATACAAATCTTTTGAACCAGCTGGTGGGAAAGTCAGCTTTTTCACAAGCTCTTCGTTATTTCTACAAGAAGTGTAAACCAAAGAGGAATCATGCATTGGTTACATGCAAAATGTGCTTATAAGTGATACAATGTTTAAGAGGCATTTTAAAACTAATGCTAAACTAGATGAGGTGAAAAGCTATGACTAACTTGTGTAGAGCAGAATTCTTATATACTTCAGCGAAGTCTATGCTGGTCTCAGCTTCACTAGATGTTGATGTAACCTCTAACATCCATGTTGCTGGATTGTAGTTGTTCTTTATTTTAGGCACACCAGAGATACCCTGTCAAATCGGAGAAAAAACAGTAGTCTCAGCTACTATGCGAAGAAGCTTTTATTACTAGCTTGCTGCAACATTAATAAAAAGGGAGATTAGTGCACCTCAAAATATTCAATCATTTTACAAGAATTTCGTCCGAGTGGTCCCCAGTAGATCATGCGCCCACCAGTTTTCAATAGAATCAGCTGCAAAAGAGCACATTTCAGACAAATAACTTTTTGATGATATCCATGAAGGATGCGTAGTTACACAAACTGAAAGATACTTCTAAGTAGATGTCTTTACTTTTACTTCAAGATTTCTGCATTACTAAGTACAAAATTGCTCCTCACATACATCTTACCTCATCAAATGCTTCAAATATGTCAATGCTTGGTTGGTGGATGGTACAAACTATTGTTCTTCCTGTATCAGCAACATTTTTCACAGCCCGCATGACAATTGCAGCTGACCTTGCGTCCAACCCTGTTGTGGGTTCATCCATGAAGATAATTGAGGGATTTGCAACAAGCTCCACAGCAATTGTCAGCCGTTTACGTTGTTCAGTTGAGAGCCCACTAACACCCGGCATACCAACCATCGTGTCTTTTATACCATCTAGCTCAATGGTCTCAAGGACTTCTTTCACAAACTCCTGCACAAGTGCCACATCAGTTCAAATAAAGATATCGCCAGAAGGAATGATGTTCATGAAAGAAACATTAATTCAAACTTTATATTATTAAGCTCGTACATATTTCGTTTTGGAATCAATCTGAGGATGAAGTCGTAGCCAAGCAGAAAATATAACTGATTCTTCTACAGTTATCTGAGGAGAATGTATGTCTGTCTGCTCACAGTAACCTGAAACTCTAGCGAATGTCTCTTGAACTTTAGGGTACCCACCAACTTTTATTTCTCCTTCCACATGACCACTTGTTTTTCTACCGGCAAGAACATCAAGCAGGGTTGTTTTTCCAGCCCCACTGACACCCATAAGGGCTGCAAGGACACCAGGTCTAAGTGCGCCAGTTATGTCTGAAAGAAGTTGGAGTTTATTTTGTGTGAAACCAAGCTCTTTCATTGCCTGAAATGGACATACCATCACAACCTCAGCCACTGAAATTTGGTTTCAACAGCTTTTGATTATCCAAAAATGATGCAATACTAAATGAGATAGGTTTAGAAGATCACCGCAGGAGTGTCAACAGAGTACTGAACATCTCGAAACACAAGAGATAGGGGTTCAAAAGGTAGAACCATTCTTCCTGGAAAACAATAAGAGATGAGAAAGTAAAAAAAATAAAATATTTCTCATACAATAATTCCTGCAATAGAATAAGAAGGCAACCTGCTCCTTCATGAGAATCCATCGTTGTCTTGGAATTTTCTTCTGCATCAGCTTTATCAGAAGAATCGCTATTTCCTTCTATTTGGGAGTACTTATCCCTTGATATAATAGCTCGAGATCCAGGAGCTGCATCACATTTTCAAGAGAACCAGCAAGTAAATTACAAGATCTATTGTGCAGATTCTTCATTTCTGTGGAGTACAAAAAACGATGAACATACCTTTTAAGAAAGTTAAGGCCAAGGTGAAACCAATGTTAAACAGTATTGTAAAGCCAAACAAGGCACAAACTGATATCCAATACAAATATCCATCAAAGTTTAATCCACGGCTTTCAAGGACTTCATTCCCTATAGTTGTGTTTGTCGAGAGCGTCTGTGTTAACAAATGAAGAATGTGATATGTGTATTGAATAGATAATTAATCTAATCTTCTATAAGACGGATAAATATATTTGATTCATGTTACAGACATGTATGTATCAAGGTAGTAAAACATCTAACGAGGCTGATAATCTATCAATTTGAGTTATTCTCTTCATGTAGAATTTTATGGCACATTTTAGAGGTTACTACAGTTAAAACTAGTGTACCCTAGTTCGAGAGGGAATTCAACTATCGAAACTGAGTGCCTATGAAGTACTTCAATGAATAGTTACAATAGGAATACTATCGTCCAAGGTAGCCTTTATATTACTATTTCTCTTCAAGGAAAAAAGTACTAATGCCTTCCAGAATGTGATCTGTTGTGTATCTGATTAAGAACATTGCATCTTCAGGTGTTTCTGGGAATCAAAGAGAACTTGTTACAAATTTGAGCCAAGTCACTACCATTGACATGGATATCTGTCATTGAACTCTTAGAACCTTCCCTAGATAGTTTCAGATAACAAAAACGAACAGACAGACGACAATACTTTGTCATTTTCTTATACGGATGATCTCTATTTCTTTATTTTTCGAGTGTAATTTCATGACAAAACATAGTGAATACTTTTCAATATTGCATATAGGTGCCTCAAAACAATCATTTTGTGCTGAACTTGTCTTCCACATGCAATGTGCATAAGTCAGTTAAACAACTGAAAGAAGCAAAGTATTTGAGCTATTATTGGCTCTCACCTTTTGCCACCTTGGGGCTAGAAATTCATTTACAGAAAGACCTATCTCACCATATGTCAACGGAGAAATCCAAAATCCCCATTTCAGCCAAACTGGCATTGAGGCTGTAGTCAAATAGTGGTATTTTAGTTATGCTACTCACCCTCACATGAGCATAATATCAAAAATGAATAAAGAAGTAGGAAACCTTACGTCTTGGTATTACGAATCCGCTGAATAAAAAGACAAATAAGATTGATAAGCTACCAGCAGCTGTAGAAGCAACAACAGTCCGGCAGACAGAAGCCAAGAAACGGAACATGGAGATCGATGTCATGTGCACAGCAAATAATAGAAGTAACTGCCGGAAGAACCTGTAAGTGACACAGTTTTGACACGAAAATGCTTGAAATTTTGTTCAAATCATTACTTAAAGATAGCTGGAATAGGTAAAGTTTAAGCTGCTGATGGAAGCCTATTGGAGATGGTGGCATATAACCACCAAAACTATAGTTGAAAGAACAGCAACAATTGAAGTATACGATATTTACATGTAGCAGTAGCACTAACCTTCCAGCCTCAGGGCTGAAACCAATGACATAATAGGTCAGACATGTCCAAATGACAGATTCTAATACAGAGAGAGGAATCTTGAGAATTGCAGCAGGAATTGCATACGCCCATGCTGGGTAAAAGCACAAGTCGTTCTGTTTATAGAAAACTGAAAGTCTTGCTATTGTCATGGTGAGCTCAGGGAATCCATCCACAAGAAGAATGATGAGAGCAAAAAACAGAGCTCCCAAATAATAATTTGCATGTAAAAGATCAGTATCCATCCGAGTTCTCAAAAATACTGTCATAGTTATGAATGCAATGAAGACAAGCTGCATAATAGAAGCAAAAATTGCAATAAGTTGTGAAATCTCAATAAGGAAAATGTGACTTCTATCTTTGCATTGGATAATTTGAATGAGTATACAATATTCTGTAGATTGAACTACCATAATATAATAAAACGAAAAGACTGATCACTGACCTGAACATTTTTGAATATGTAGATAAAAGAATTTCTTTTCATCAGAAGTAATTCTCTTGACATACAAGCTCGAAAGAGTTCCCATTTAGGAAGTGAATAGTCATGAAAGGTTATAGAATTTCTATGACACCTGGACTTATCATATGCAACAGAAAGTTCATCATTCAGCTTTTTCCTGTATGGAGATTCCTTAAATTTTCTTGATAATGTATCAACTGACAGAAATTTATATGTTTCTTTAGTTCCATGCCAATACTGTGCTTGATCCTTTTTCGACGTAACCTGAAAACAAAGAACAGAATTGATGAGCTTCTAATTGATAGAGAGAAATGAACGAACCATTTAACTACTATGGACTTGCCTCCTGGAGGAAGTCAGCCACCCCTTTCCTTTCAGGACATTTGAACCCGCAGCTTTCAAAAAATTCTAAAGCAGAATTTCTTGGCCCATGGTAAAGAATTTTTCCCTCAGCCATCAGGATTATATCATCAAAGAGATCAAAGGTTTCTGGCGCTGGTTGAAGAAGCGCGACAAGTATAGTGGCATCTGTAATATGTGCCAGCTGCTGAAGGCAAGCAACAATCTGGTATGTAGTCGAGCTATCTAAGCCATTTGATATTTCATCCATAAACAATGCTTTTGTGGGGCCAACAATAAGCTCTCCTGTGTCACACAATTAGTTAGTTGATTTATACTTGTTTTCCAAATGATATCAAGTACATCAGCAGACTTATAGGAGAACATATACAACTGACAACTTTGTTACGAAGCAGATCATACTTTAAATTTACCTGTTGTCAGTCTTTTCTTTTGACCACCCGATATACCTCTTCTCATGGCATCACCAACCAATGTGTCAGCACAAATATCAAGTCCAAGAATCTGGACACATACAAGAATGTGGCAATCATAAACTTCTATTCCGATCTCTACAAATAATTGTCAAATAGGGTCCTTCAATAAAGTTACCTTCAGAATATAATCCGTCTGAAGATTTGTCTTTTGTCCTTCAACAGAAATCGCCTACATGATTCAAATTTGATTTAGAAGGTAAAAACCATAACAGCATTGACTGCAGAGGAATGCTAATCCAATAAATACATCAATCAACATATAGCTCAACAGAGATGAAACAGGAACAACTTGATGTTAAAACTACCTTCATGTAAGTATCTATATCTGGATCAGGAACAATTCCTGCTTCTTTTTCCCTTCGGCTTAGGTCAATCATAATATCTTCAAAAGGAAAGGCATTGCTTTAAAAACTAGTGCTGGAATGTATTCATCACTTACGGTTTATCTTCTATGTGCTCAATGACATACCTGCTCTGCTTCCGACTCCTTGAAAACGAGATGAATAGTCTACTGTTTCTCTAACAGTCATTTCAGGAATGTGTAGGTCATTTTGGCTTATATATGCAGAAGTTTTCTGTGGTACAAACTCCTCCAATTTATAACCATTGTAAGAAATCTCCCCAGAAACCTGTTAGACATGACCAGAAGCAGACACAGTCAGATTGACATCAACTCCAAATGTTATGAAATCTATCCATGCATGAATTCTACATCATTCTTGTTCAAGTAAAGGAGCAAAAATTAGCGCAACTGTTCACTAGTTTCTTCTTGGAGGAGGCATTGGTAAAGTCAATAAAGCTTCTGTTTTCTTGGTAAAACGGGAGAAAGATAGGAATTAAGTGTTCCCTAGCTGAGATCTTAAAGATATAAAGGAACTAAAAGCAACTAAGAAGAACCAGAGAAATCACTAATAAAACAAATACGACAAATGAAGGCCTGGAAAAGTTCATTTCATTGAAATAGAAAACTATTAATACACATTCCAGTATGTTGTAGATCAAAATATTTGCTTTATATGAGCTGACGGATTTTATTTCTTTTAAGAAAGTATTCCTAAATTTTTCTCTTGCTGACATTAAAGCAAAAACAGCTTTCTTTTTTATATGACATTAAAAGAGAAACAACTTGAAGAGACCTTAAGAGAGTTATCCAGATTTCCTGAAAGTGCTTTCAGTAGTGTTGTTTTTCCACATCCAGGAGGTCCAAGCAATAGAGTCATACTGTAAGAATAGCAAAGAATTCGAGTAAATTCAGGTTCAAGAACTCACATGTTAAAACAATGATTTCAAAATGAAGAGCTAACTCTCCATTCAGAACATGCTGGAGCAAAAACTGCTAAAAGGTAGACTGAAATTAGACAGAAAAAGTAAGCTGCAGTCAAGCCTACGTCTCAAAATTATCACAAAGGCAAGACCAGTTCGGACACTTAATCACATAAAAACCAAATATACCTCAAAAGACCCTCTTGCCAGTTAATGTTTATGATAATGTAATCACTAAATAATCACTTGCATCAATGCTAGTCAATTTACTTTCTGCAGAACAATACCATGCGAGCAAGTATATTATTCATCTTTCAGTTGCAATTATGGATCAAACTAATTAAGAACATTACTCAACCAACCAAGCAAAAGTATCTGGAGGTTTGTACTGAGTACACAATGCACATTATCAAGTTCCCAAGGTAAATACATGATTGAGAGGCTGAATGCTTTTTTGGTTCACTTAACCGTTTCCCTTACATACTGCCAAAATGATCATTACTGAATAGGGCAATGTAAATATCAAGTGATAAATTAAACAAAGGATGATTAGTTCACAAGCAACAACAACAATAATATACCCAGTACAGTCCCACAAGTGGGTCTGGAGAGGGTGGGGTGTATACAGACCTTACCCCTACCTTTGTGAGGTGGGGAGGTTGTTTCTAATTGACCTTCGACTTTTCACAACATGGTTTGAAAGAAATGCAAGAGTAAAAAGTTATGATGAAAATATTGAAGAAAGAAAAGTACTGACAATAAAAATATTAGAGCTAGACAAAGTAAAAGACACAAACTAGTCAGAAACTATAGTACTTCACAAGCTATGATGACTAGTTCACAAGCATGTTCACCAAATACTGAGTTTAATACAATCATCACATATTCTGTTTTTGTTGTTCTTGTTCAGTCAACAAGTGACTATTGATGAGACACTTATTGCACCAGATATGAGATTAGAATAACTGGCAGAGTAATAACAATGGCTAGAAAAAATTTGTCTCCTGCATGTCAAAAACTAGAAATCCAAGTGGTTGGCATATTTATTTATGAATACATTGGCATAACTATTTAAATTGAGTATATGCCATGGAAAAGCTTTGATGACATACCGTCCGGGTTTTATTACACCGCTGACATCATTAATGATTTTAATCTTGGCCATTTCTGACTGTAGGCCTGGAAGCCTGGCAAGGTTCTGTTGAACAAATTGAAACACTAGATTAAGAGAACTGTCGAAATCACAAGTAGCACAATAGAATAACCTAATGCTGGAGCTTGCACTTTCTGAATGCATTAAACATTTGAGTGCTGAAACCAGGATTACTTTAAAGATGCTCATTAAGTCTCTCTTACTTTTTCTAGCAGCATTGATTACAGTGCATCAGAAAAATAACTTATTGTTGTCACATGTAGGTAAAATCAACTAATGGAAAATACTATTAAAAGTAGACAACCCAAAGTATCGGACTGGACAGATTAGCACAAGAAAGATTCAAGCATTCCCAGTTCAAGTGGTTCAATTATAACGCCTTCTCCTACATGAAGTCCTAATAAATGCCTCCTGATGATCAATTTTTAAATACAGCCCTGCTACTTTGATTTGAACTAGCACATATGTAAGAGATCAGATTGATGACAATAAAAATGGTGTTCAATCAAATAGCAAAAATTTACCATTATTGTGCTTTTGAGAGAATTCCATAGAGTAGGGAGAGGCTTTCCATGAACTAGCTCACATTCTGCTTCAATGGTTAAATTTTTGTATCTCACTTCCACAGTAGGCAATTCTACACCAACTCTACAAGAGTAAACCGTAGCCTCAGGTCATTGAATTAAGTCTAACAGATAAAACTTTGATAAAATGAGAGAGAAGCCGTGAGATATGTGGATAATGATGATCATAACTTAGCATTGTCAATCACCAAAAAAAAAGATGGCAATTTTAAATGCAAGAGCAATGACCTTCAATAATTTAACTTATACTGGCAAGTAACTATCAGAAATCTTACTTGTCAATTCTCTTTCTGATTTTGTGTAACAATTGAAGGTTGTCATGTTCAATGTGTTTAATCATCTTTTCAATGAAAACATGCCTTTCTACAGGTCTAAGCTTGGTAACATCAGTTACCCTTTTCGTCTTAACATTGGCCTCATTGCCATTGACTTCCTCAAATACAGATGATCTCAACCTGTCATACGTTGGCAGTCTCTCAATTGCTGCCCAAGCCAACATGTTCTCCTCATCCACAACGTCGTCCTTTTCAGAAGCACTCAAAGCTGAATTACTCCTCAAAATCGAAGTCTGGCGCCTGAATGATGATCTCAAGCTTCTTCCAATCTCTGAGAGATCCATTCTAATCGACTCTATATCATCCGAACTAACAAGCTGAGCCATTTTTTGGTGTAAATGTTTTCAGCTTAAAACCTGCATTTTATAGGGAGAAGAAAAAAAAAGGGGTGCACCATGTATGTCTAACATAAAATATTCATTCCTTGCTTGAATGTCTAAAATTAAACCGTAAGATAGATGAGGTAAGGAAATACATCATTCAACTTTTTATTATGAATTAAGGCATTCTTGTTTCGTTATAAAGATTACGTAAATGAAAGAGACATACAGAGAGAGTAAACAGATGTTGTAGAAAGGCATTCTTATTTACAAGTGATTATAAATAAGGATTGTTGAAGGAATAGAAAAAGAGTGCTGCACATTTCTCTAAAGGCACATACAAAGTCATTGACTTTCCTTGGAGGATTAAAAGGATTTGATTATTCTAAAACTCTGAAAGTGCATAAATTCCACATATCAAAGACTTAAACTAGAAGATTCTTCCTTGATCATGCCACTATTTATTTATTAGTTGGCAAAAGAGACAAGAAAATAAACAAATCAAAAAATCTTCATATTGTTTATCATATAGTATATATTATAATATTCTAACTATTCTTCATATCTTTGTAGTTGGAGGGAGGTGGGTCGGGGGAGGGTGATTTCTGTATGTGAACTCTTGAAAAGGCGTGAGACACTCCAGCTTAATAGAAGGTCCCCATGAACAATACTATAAATCTATAATATAAGAACACGGAAAAATTAAACCTTTTCTTTTTATTTTGATAACCGTCTTATGTACACCTCGACTAATTCTATGGGATATCCACTGCAACATTTACTAGGTAAGTACTATGTACATCAAAACTAGAACATATGTAAAAAAAATCACCTAGTGTTTTATTTGAATGTGAGATCACAAAGTGTCCAACCCACTCCATCGACCACTAGGTCACAACCTTTGATGCAGAATTAAACCTTATAAATATCAATAGAAATAACATTATCAGTGAAAAAATAATCAACTAATCGAGCAATCGAGAGGGTTGAGAATTCAATTTCTGAAAAAACATAAAGATAGACAGAGTTAGCTTTGTTATCTCGAATCATTCCAATACTGAGTAAATAACATTACAAAGAAAGACAAAAGTAAAACGATGGGAGAAAATAGGAAGAACAAAAAACACGCTTAGAGTCTTTGAACAGTCTGGTAACGTTTCGCACACAATTCTTGATTTAACTTTAAAATGTTAACAGTTGTTTCGCCAAGCTTCTTTTGGGACCAAAATGATTATTTAAAAAAAAATGAGGGTGAAAATAATTGTTTTAGGATAAACAGAAGCTATTTTACATAACTAAAAAAAATAAAATATTTAAAAGTAGTTCTTTTTTTAAAAAAAACACTTGTAGGAACATATACAGAAATATTTTATAGAAGATTGGTCTGAACAATAATTATTGTTCAAATGTGTTTTAAAATAAATTAGGCAAATACTTCTCTCCAAAAGTAAAAAATACTTTTCATAATAAATTAATTTTAAGAATTTGGTCTAACAGACCGTAAAATTGGTTATCTCTTACTTTGAGTCATTTTCCCAAATCAAATTTACGGAATACACAAAATAACATTTATTATCTGAATTTAAGATTTGAAAGAAAGTCTATTTGAAGACCTACCGTTAATATTTCTTAAAAGAAAATATCAGGTTGAGACGAGATTAAGCTAAAATATTGTATCTATTCAATTTTTTTTATTAAATATATAAAAACATTTAATTAATAACTGATAACTAATTAAAATAAGCTACTGAGTTTGGTGACAAATTCATAATTAATAAATTTTAAATTTTCAGTCCGCCTTTATTTTTTAACCATTTCGTATGTTTTTAAATTCAAGTGGACACAGTAGTGTTAGAAGTATAGTTTGGAAATCAATTAATGAGTTTTATTTTCTCACCAGTCACCACAAAAGAAAAGTACTATTCCAATAAACTAAAAGAACTTATGATGTTAATAATATTTATACAATCAAGTTATTTATAAGATAATTATAATAAAAAATCTATAAGAAAAATGTGAAACTGTGACTTACTAAAAACAAATAAATATATGTTAAGCTATGGTGACAGTATGAAAAATATAAGTATAAATTTGTAATATGCTCATTTATTTTCCATAGTATAAATATCCTGCTTGTCTATTCACAGTAGAATAAAATACTCACCATCTAAGACGATTGGTAAGGCATATTTGAAAAAAAACTTAAATTTTTTTATTGTAAAAATATATGATATCTTATAAGGTTGCATCTTTGGAGAAATGTATCAAATAATTTAAAAATTTACGAAATTCATGTCGTCAATCTTTGCACCAACAATATCTATGTTGGAGGATTGTTGAGTGTAGTTTATATTTTAGATATGGCTTAGGATATATTAAATATGAACGAGTTTATATATATGTGTGTGTGAGGATTCAAAGTCTTGATTTGTTAATCAATAAAAGTTTGTTGAGTGATGATAAACTCCATAATCTTATCTGACAATAATTTAACATAAGAAATCTTAGGTTTTGGTGCCTTATATGACCTTGTTTTCAAGATGGTATTTAGTATTTTGTGGATCTTATAACAAAATATAAAAAAATAATCTGAAAAGAGTGAGTTGTTATAGTAAGCACCTCTCAGATTAGCGTGTTAGAATCTAGAGCCAATTTCAAAAAAATATCTAGAACAATACTGAGGATGTTAAATTCTAGATTTTAGATATATTATAGACACTTGTGTCTAATTTCTGTATAATGAAGCGAATTGTAATTTCAGTATTTCTACATCGAGATATAATTTTTTTTAGTGTCATCGTGCAAATCTAGAACTATCGATGCATCAAAATTTAAAACCAACTTTAATTTGTAATAACATCTGAAATGATCCCAAAGATATTAAATTCCAAATTTCAGATATGTTTGATACTTTAATGTCTTATTTCAGAAGAATCAAGCGGCTTGTAATTTTGTTGTTCCTGGATCAGGATATTTTTCGCAAAGTTGCATAAATTTATAATTTTCAACTTTACAAAATTTAAAGTTAACTTCAAAAAATTATTTAGAACGATATTGAAGTAGTTCTAGATTGAATTTTGGATATGTTGTAGATACAAGTCTAATTTTTATAAAATCAATCTAATCATGATTTTGATCTTTTTACGATAAGATATACATTTTTTTATCACAAATATATCGAGATATAATAATTATGACGAAAAGAAAAAAAAAACACAAAAGAAAAGAAAAACCTTATCGTCCTTGCTTGCAAATCGTTCACAAAACTATTGTTGAAGACCTCAAGAAATAATGCTACAACTAATGAGAAGCATAATCTATTAATAAACCTCAAAAAGTAGCTACTTCATCAAATTTGTCTCTTCATGAATTTGGTCAAGTTGAGGCGGTAGACATATCATCACTTTAATTTTCACTTCAAATAATCCTATAGAAAATTGGTTGATATTCCTCCCGTTAATTTTTACTTGTCACTTATTCCTAAAATAAATTTTTATTTTTATTTATTACTTTTGACATATAAAAATAATAATTATATTTTTTCATGTTTTATCCTCAATATTAAATACCTTATTATTCAAATCATTTTCTGAAGACAAACATTATTATTTTATTTAATAAAAATAGTTTGATAACTGTTCACTTCAAATAAATCTCATATAATTCATGCAAGAAGTTTACTTCTTTCATAGGTGGCATTTAATGCTACTTCTTTGTGACACGACTGGGCCACCAATTTTGAATAATAGTCAAAATTCAAAATTTGAACCTACTTGTGGAACCTTGTGAAGTTCTGATAGAAGTAGGTTATTAATTAAAATAATATGTTTTTTTTGAAATTTTGCAAAATTAAATATACGTAGAAGTTACATTTTCTACTTATATATAAGAGGGAGTTTATGATGGGACATTTCAATGTCCCATCATAAACTCCCTATATAATATTCTATATAATAATATAATATAATAAATCATTTTTTCTATTATATAATATATATAATATATATTTATTTTCTAAGGGAGTTTATATAATATAGGGAAAAGGGTCAAAAATACCCCTCAACTTTAGTTTATTAG